>NW_023186672.1:0-830 GCF_002007445.2 Ailuropoda melanoleuca | reverse complement strand
GCAGGCCCCTTCCCCAGAAGGCAAGCTGAAAAACCAACAAGCCCACATCCCTAAGATCCCTATAAAACAAGTGAGCACGGCCTGGGTCCCGGTCAATAATTTGGACTCTGGACAACCCCGCAACCTCTCCTCATCAGAATGACAAGAAGGAGAAATCCCCCACAGCAAAGAAAAAACAATGAGTCTGTGGCCTCTGCCACAGAACTAATGGATATGGATATAACCAAATTATCAGAAATGGAATTCAGAGTAACAATAGTCAAGATGATGTGTAGACTTGAAAAAAGTATTAATGAAAATGTTAATGAGAATATAGAATCTCTAAGGGCAGAAATGAGAGCAAATGTTGCAGAAATTAAAAATTCTATGAGCCAAATGCATTCAAAACTAGAGGCTCTGATGGCCAGGGTGAATAAGGCAGAAGAACGTATCAGAGAATTGGAGGATGGGTTAATAGAAGAGAAAGCGAGAATAGAATCTGGACTCAAAAAAAATCCACACTCAGGAATGTAAGTTATCGGAAATTACTGACTCAATGAAACNATTACTGACTCAATGAAACATTCCATGTCAGAATCATCGGCATCCCCGAGGGGGTGGAGAAAAACAGAAGTCTAGAAGAGATATTTGAATAAATTGTAGCTGAAAACTTCCCTAATCTAGCGAGGGAAACAAACATTCGTGTCCAAGAGGCAGAGAAGACCCATCTCAAGGTCAACCACGACAAACTTACACCACGTCACGTCATAGCGCAATTCACAAATATTAGATCCAAGGATACAGTATTGAAAGTGGCCAGGGCAAAGAAATTGCTCACGTACCAAGGCAAA
>NW_023186671.1:0-3277 GCF_002007445.2 Ailuropoda melanoleuca | reverse complement strand
TAAGTCTTTGCAAGTCATATATATTACAACTCCTATTTAATGATTTGTTATTGAACATTTAATATAATTTAGGGTGGTGCTGGTATAAAGAAAATTTGGTTAATTTATAGTAAAATATATAGCTTTTATTTTATTATTTTTAAATCTGTTGCCATGACTTGAGAGGCTTTACTGATTCTGACCTTGTCGTATATTTACTTATATCTTCTTCCAATAACTTTATGTGTTATTCATATCAGTATCTCTACTGTTGGGTTATAGTTGGTATAAAGTATGAGGATATACAATTTTCTCCCAAATGATTAGGCAGTTGTTTTAATGCCATTTTAGGGACTGAGAAAGATACAACCTGGGCAGAAAAACCTGCGGTGGTATGTTTGAACCCATTACATAAAATGCTAATTTTTATCAATATGCTAATAATATATTAACTAAAGTTGAAAGCTTTGAAAAAACCAGCATATCATCAACTGATGTTCAACACTAGTTACTCGTATGCTAGGAGTTTAATCTCAACATCTTTGCCTCCTAAAATAGTTAGTAAAATGTCAAAATAAAAATAAGGGTGATTTTAACCAGAAAGGTGGTCATGGGAATAGTGAGATGTGGTTAAATTCCAGCACACAGATGGAGTTTTAAAACATTCCTGAGTAAGAGGACTTTGGAAATAAGCATAGAAAGAAGAGAGAACAGACCCAAAGACTGAACCTTGGACCCATCCAGTACGCAGAAGTCAGAAAATNTAAAACATTACTGAGTAAGAGGACTTTGGGAATAAGCATAGAAAGAAGATAGAACAGACCCAAAGACTGAACCTTGGAGAAGTCAGAAAATAGAGGGATCAGTAGAAAATTTGGCCAAGAAGGCTCCTGTGTCGTTTTGGATTGTTCCCCTTGGTTTGGGGCATAGTAATGCTGTCAAAAGCTTTCTAGGATCTTTCAAAGGACAAAGTTAGTACAAAAATTCACTAAGAAATCATTAGTTGACATTGCTGCCTCTAATTCTAATCCATCACTCTGAATTATTTTCTCATTCACGTTTGATTCTCCTTCCTCCCTTGTTCTCTACAGATTCCTAGTTGTCAACATCAAAATATTTACTAAATTGCCCAGTGCTAAAATTGGTACAAGATGGAATCAGAATGACGCTATCAGTACCACCAATGATAACAAAGTTAAAGATTTATTTGTCATCCTTTTACTCTTTAGAATACATCTCACAGACACTCAGTGATCAGAGAATGATGTTTTAAGGAGTTACATACTAAATTATTTCTGTTTCTTTGCATTTTACCCCGTGTTTTGTTCCGTGTGAAATACTGTTACTTCATGTATTTCTATTTATATTGAATTGTAGTTTTTCTCCTGTAATATTGTCCTTTAAACTTTAAAATATATAAAATATGGTTGAAAAATCAAACTTTTACTTTAAAGGTATACTCAAAAAAGCTTCATGAATTCATTTCATTTCTTGAAAAAGTTTTTGCATTTATGATATAAGAATGTCAAATTTTGATCATATATTTATTCATTAAAAAAAAGTTCAGCATTTATATCCTAGGTATGGTATCAGGCATTAGATTGTTGATTATTTTCTAAATTAAATACCCTTTTCTTCTATCTACCTACTATCTATCATCTATCTATCATCTATCCCTCATCTATATCATCTATCTACCATCTATCCCTCATCTATACCATCTATCATCTATTATCTATCATCTATCTATCCTCTATCTAATTATCATCATCTGCCTGTCATCTAACTATCCATTTACTTAATTAGAAATATTGCATAATGGTCAACAAATTACACTTCGGAATTAAAGATCTAATTGCAATTCTGTCTCTATATTTTTGAAACTTTCTCATGAGTGTGAGCACATAAACTGATTTTCCTAATTCTCAGTTTTTTCAACAGCCAAAAAAGTTCATGATTATGTGTACTTTGCCTTTTGTGATGATTAAATTGAATAACGTATGTATGGCAGTCAGCAGGGTACTTCATGCATAGTAAATATTCAAGAAATCAAGACATGAATTCAACATGCAATCGGTGTTACAGCGATTAGTAATATTTCAAAAAGGTTGAATTTAGGCATACATTCTCAAATCACTGAAGAAAATATTCATTCTCAAATCATAATATTATGCAGAAGTTCTTTGTCTTTTCTTAATATTGAACACAGTTGCTTGTAGAAAGCATGGGTAGCAGAAGTATTTGAGTTATGTACCCACATGCCGTTCTCCCAGTGAGAGAGTCACGTGTTCGGAAAAAACCCACAAAACCTCAAAAGGAATTATCTTGGCGCATACTATTGGTACCTTGGCATGTATCATTACGTATGATCCAAAATATTCCGCTAGTTTAGAGCATGATGTCTTGCTGATTGCCTACATGATTGTCTTGAAATGAGCATTTTTTCATGTGACAACTCTAGCAGTTGTTTATCATCGTGCTTGAAACAATAAGCTTCTATTTGATGAAATGATACAGACGAGGCCAACGGTGTTTTGTAGGTTCTTTTGAAAGTTTTTTCATCTTTCCTATTTCTCCTTAGAGACACCCTCCCCTTAGATTTCCAGTGGAGATCATTCATTCCTGTTAGATAATTAGAAACTGATAAATATTTCCCAAGTGTCAAACTAATCATCTCAGCTATGATAATCTTCATGAATGTGTGTGAGGTGGGATTAGTTGGACACACATTTTATAAATNATTGTATAAACTGTATGGTATTAAAAAGAGGAGCTTATGAGAAATCTTTACTATCCAAGGCACAGATACTACCATATGTTTAGTGCATGTTATGTGATAGTGCAGAAAAATCAGTGTTAAAATAGTCACACTTTATCTCTTTGCTTTGAATTAATGAGATGATTTTATATCGATCATTCTGCCTACAAAATTAAATATTATTTTCTAGTGAGCATGTTTGCCTTTCATTGTGGTTGATCCCTGCTCATGTAATCTACAGAAAAAAAAAATACCAAAATAAACTCCTCAAGGTAAGTAAAATAGTGGTGGTATTTTAAAAGAGCGGGGTTATTTTCTTTCAAACACTTAAGAATAATTACAAATACCTCGTAAGTTATATACAAATAAATAGCAGTGATAAAAATGATATTTTATTATTGCTCTGTGTATAAAGCATTAGTTATTGCTCACAAAAGCAAGAGCTTCAAATTTGATTTATGCACTTCCACCTGCATTTCTAATACTTTAGTGGTTTAAACCAGACACTGCACTGCAAAATTGTGGAGGGAAGGAGGATTA
>NW_023186670.1:1194-1382 GCF_002007445.2 Ailuropoda melanoleuca | reverse complement strand
GAGCTGAGGTCCTCGATCCTCCAGCCCCCTAGTGAAGGGCCACTGCCAACAAGCAGATGAGCTCAGGAGCAAATCCTTCCCTGGTCGTGCCCCAGATGAGACCACAGCTCTGGCCGATGCTGTAACTGCAGCCTTGTAAGACCTGGAGCAAAGGACTCAGTTAAGCTGTGTCCAGACTCTTTTTTTTT
>NW_023186670.1:0-1017 GCF_002007445.2 Ailuropoda melanoleuca | reverse complement strand
GCTTAACCGCTGTGCCACCCAGGTGCCCCCAGACTCTTGACCCAGGGAAATGGTGAGGTGAGAAATGTGAGTTGCTGTGAGCTGCTGAGGAAGGGATGGAAAGACGGTCTCGTGGTGGAGAGTAAGGCCATCAATATGACGTCAAAGGGCCCTGACGACCGTTGTGAGGCTTAAAATAGGCTATTGTAGGGATGTGCTTGGTACATGGTAGGCACACAATAAATCACACTTCCCTACCCCTCCTCAGTTAGACCAGGGTCGTAAGTTGGCACCCTCAGAATGTCATACTTACTGGAAGTGTTCAAACTGAACCCAGGGCCAGGGTCACCCCAGGAAAATGCCAGAAGTTTAAGAGCCGAGTTTCCTTTGTGGAGGGTAAAATCATTTTACATCATATGAGAGAGGTTGCACACAGGCAAAAACTGTTTCATAATCCTGCCATGTAAACCAGCTGGGATTTTCCTTCACATAAATTGGATTTTGATTTATGCATCCGTAAATGCCCCCAGAAACCTCATCATTGCAAAGTTCATCAGTCTCAGCAGGGACTGCAGACACGGCCCTCGAGGTACGTCCCAGGGAAACACAGCCCTGGCGTCCCAGCTCCACGTGCCGACGGGGCCTATACAAGGGGATGGTAGCCAGGAGAAATGGGATCACCTACAANTCACCTACAAAGGCTTTGCCATGTCAGGCTGAGGACTCCGTTCCCCAGAAGAGCCCGAGAGAGCCTGGTGCTTGCATGGAGGTGTGGTGTGGCTGGGGCAAGCAAGGACTAGCAGCCTAAGAGTGGGTAGCTGGGGGAGAGGCCAGGTTGTGACAAGCACTGAATGCCGGGTCGTAGGGTTTGGCTCTGGAAGCTGGAGAATGGCGTTGTCAGAGCTGAATCTTCAAAAGAACATTCTGGCAGCAGTGTGCAGAACGGGATGGAGGGGAAGACCGGGGGCAGGGACACCAGGCAAGGTGCCATTGCAGTCCTCGCGTGAATGCAGTGGCACTCTGGGTGGCAGTGGCCCG
>NW_023186669.1:0-994 GCF_002007445.2 Ailuropoda melanoleuca | reverse complement strand
TCTCCAGACAGCTTAACTACTAAGAATGACCCTTTCTCATTCAAACTAGGTAAGATTCATGGATACCCCTTCTGTTTACCTATGACAAGGCAAAATACAGACCCTCCAGATCCCCCTTCTTTGTAACCATTGCCTAATCTGGACAAAATACTTACACATAGGACTTGCTAAACTTAAGTTAATCTCTTTCTTTCCCACAGGCCCCTGAACTCTGGCTCATTCTCAGCCAAAGCCAGCATCAACATCTGATGTGGAGTTACCCTTCCTTAACATACCCTCCCCACCAGAGATCATTTCCTGCTCAAATGTCAGATCACTCTACCTGTTGGCACACACACCTGCTCGGTTCTTTCTAGTCTTATTTACTCCTTTTTTTTAATAATAATTTTTTTAATTATATTATGTTAGTCACCATACAGTACATCCCTAGTTTTTGATGTAAAGTTCCATGATTCACTACCTGTGTATAACACCCAGTGCACCATGCAATATGTGCCCTCCTTACTACCCATCACCAGCCTATCCCAATCCCCCGCCCCCCAAGTCTTATTTACTCCTGCCAGTAAAAGAAAATTTCCTCTGCGTGACCTTAGTGAAGTTTGTAGATCTTATTGTCAGAACATTCTCCCTATTGCAATAACCCCCTCTACTTATTGCAGCAATCCTTTGAATGAAGCTCTCCTTTTCTAAGTACAGATGTCTGTTATTTGCTCATGGGGCACATACGAAAACATGGAGATTAAAGTTATATTATGTTTTCCCCATAACTAAGATGTGAAAGTGGAGCTCTTCCAGTCTCAGTTTCCATAATGTATTAAAACCATAGAATATGTATTTATGTCACATTAACATGCAGACAGAAGACCAGAATTGTAACCCTAAGCACCCATCTTCAGCTAAAAACGATTACAAAGGCCAAGGAAGGGGAAAGTGAAGAATGATAGACTTTTTTTGGGGGGGATTGTTGGTGTTCTGAGTCTCCCTCCCTCCCATT
>NW_023186668.1:0-1124 GCF_002007445.2 Ailuropoda melanoleuca | reverse complement strand
CCTCTGCAAAATCAAAAAACTCAGGCATCATGGGTATGTTGCTCTTTTGTCAACCACTTTCCTAATTCTGAAGCATGGCTTGAATAGATTGCAAATATACAATGAAATTATAAGCCTGAATCTGTCATCACAGCGTCATTTGTTATTAATGTACTACCCTGGGGGAGATGGTGCACTGGATCAACTCTGAAATGGTATTATTCTATTTTTGAAAGGACTCTTTGCATTGTGCAAGAAAATAAAATCAGAAAACTCAAAATTGAGGGAGCACCAATCCACAGAAAGACTAGTTATTTTTCATTAAAAAATTCTCAGCATGCGAAACAACAAACTTGGGCATTAAGGGGAACAAAATGAGAATGTGGGTTTGCAGATGCCAGTTTGTAGATGCCCAGTGTCATCATCATGTGTTCAATTTGACACAAGTAGTTTTACGCTAATAAAAAAAAAAGTCACAACCATTCAAGTTCTAAACACTTTGCAGGATCCTCTTAAAGCTTTATGGGCATATATTTAGTTTCTAGGGATACCCTGTATCCTGACAAAAATACAAGGAAACATACAAGTCTCAGCACCATCTGATAAAGGGAAACCCTTTGCTTCCCTCCTGGTTTCCTTGAGAAAGCCTCCCTTCCTTCCCTCTCTTCCTTCCCTTCCTTCCTTTTCTTCCTTTTTAAAAAGATTTTATTTACTTATTTGACACAGAGAGAGAGACAGCCAGCAAGAGAGGGAACACAAGCAGGGGGAGTGGGAGAGGAAGAAGCAGGCTCCCAGAGGAGGAGCCCGACGTGGGGCTCGATCCCAGAACCCCGAGATCACACCCTAAGCCAAAGGCAGACGCTTAATGACTGAGCCACCCAGGTGCCCCCCCTTAAGTTCATTTCTGACCTCTCCTTGCCAGCATTGCTCACTCTTCCCTGTGGATGTAAAGAATTAAATTCTATTGGTAAATTTAGGCAGAATATGTATCAGGATGATGATTCTCAGGTGGGAGAAGCAGGAGACTAGGCAGAGGACCATCATATGCATAGAAGTATGTAACTGTTACACTTAGAATTTTATTCTGGATAATTTGTTGCTAGATGTGAATTACATCATTTAAAAATAGCCACCAAGGTATCTAA
>NW_023186667.1:0-1003 GCF_002007445.2 Ailuropoda melanoleuca | reverse complement strand
GCTTTGCCCACAGGTGGCCACTGTCCACGAGTGGACTTAGGCCTCTGTGTGGCATGGGAGGGGTGAGGAACTGAGGGCAGCTAGGGCTGACAGACGCCCCTGTAAGGTCTACACCACCCACCAGACACACCATTTCCTCCTGATTCCTCCCCTTCTATCCTGACACCTTCCTTTTGTTCATACAGGATGGACACGTCTTCTCACTTCATACCATGTTCCAGGTGCTCTGCCGACCTAGCCAACATGCCCTAATCCTGGCCTCACACAGTTTATGGACTCGAGCAGCATCTCAATCCCCTGGAGGGCTTGTTAGAGAAAGATATGCTGAGCCCTATCAGCAGAGTGCCGGATTCAGCAGGGAGAATCTGCATTTCTGACAAGTTCCCAGGTGACACTGCTGCCACTGGTCCAGGGACCCCACTTTGAGAAGCACTGGCCTGGAAGGGAGAGCCAGAGAAGGAAGCAGGCAATTGCTACCCAGGCAAGGTAAGCAGCGCTGGGCTGGGAAAGACTCAGGGGGCTTCGGAGTTAAGAGGCCCTTCTCCAAGCCCAGCAAAGGCTATGACTTGATTTCTTGTTGGCCTTCCACTGCCAAGTTCCCCCTAGTCTAGTTAAGAGACAATCACAGGCCTTGGGTGTATAGGTCCCATCTCCCACCTCTCCCCTGCGTGCTCTCCAAGCCCCCTGGGCGGTTTATGCCACCTCTCTCTGCAACAGGGCCAGATGTGCTGATGTCTGTTTGGACAAGGGGAGAATGGCCTAGGTAGATCACAGAGAGACAGACACCCCCCTCCAAACTAATGAGGGGGTCACAGAAGCACTCATCACTTCCTTTCTGCTTCCTCCTACCCAAGGCCTACAGGGGTGTCCCTTCCAGGAGCAAACAAGTAGGGGAACTCAGAGGCGCAAAGCTAGTTCCCAGCTCCTACCCCTGCCCTCATTGGGGGCAGGTGACAAGGGGCTGCTGGGGCCTCTTTGGTGTTGGAAGATTATGAACAGCCTG
>NW_023186666.1:374-597 GCF_002007445.2 Ailuropoda melanoleuca | reverse complement strand
CCCTCCCCTCCACCAAGATCCTGTAAGTCTACTTTAACTATAGAAATTCCTTTGGAAACTTCCTTTATCTCAAACCCCCCAAGATACGTGTTGGCAATCACCTCCCAAGCATAGGCCCACCGATACACATCTGAAGGGTCTCATGACTAAGGTTTTATTAGATGGTAATAAATGACCCTTTCCCAACAGTAGCCAGCCCCCTCAAGGTCCTGGAGACCTTGCT
>NW_023186666.1:0-270 GCF_002007445.2 Ailuropoda melanoleuca | reverse complement strand
GCAGCAGCTCTTTCTACCCACGGGTCCTGTCCCCGTGCTTTAATAAACCACCATTTTGCACCAAAGACACCTCAAGAATTCTTTCTTGGTCATTGGCTCCGGACCCCACCCCACTGAACCTCATGTATATTCCCCAACCTCATCAAAGGGGAAACCTTTTTTTAGGGAAATCAGATAAATAGAAAAGAAGTCCCCCTATCCCCCAACTCCACCAATAACTTCTATTAAGCAGTGGCAAAATGTTAAAAAGAAAAAAAAACGCAAAATGTT
>NW_023186665.1:0-1075 GCF_002007445.2 Ailuropoda melanoleuca | reverse complement strand
AACTAGGAAGATCGGTAGGAGAAGAAAGGGATAAAGAAAGGGGGGTAATCAGAAGGGGGAATGAAGCATGAATGCCTGAAAAACAATGTCTGAAAAACAAACTGAGGGCTTCAGAGGGGAGGGGGGTACGGGAATGGGAAAGGCTGGTGATGGGTAGTAAGGAGGGCATGTATTGCATGGTGCACTGGGTGTTATACGCAACTAAGGAATAATCAAACTTTGCATCAAGAACCGGGGATGTACTGTATGGTGAATAACATAATAAAAATATTATTATGAAAAAAAAAAGAAATGAACAGGACCAGATACCAGACAGTCCAATTCTCCAATTTTACAAAAGAGTAAACTGAAGCCCACACTGGTGAAGCAACTTGTTTGTAGGTGTAGAGCTGAGTAGAGTCAGAAGCAGGACTGGAGTCTAGCCTTCCAGTAGATTCATCTTTCGGTCATATTATGCTGAATATACAATGTAAAAGAAACGCAGCCAAGGGAAAAAACTGAACTGAAATAAGGGAGACCAACGTTGTTCCAGCTCTTCCTTCAAGCTTTAACTGTTCATGCTTTTATTCTTATAAGCATTATAAGCACTGTAAAAGGCACCATAGTATTAAAACCTATGTAATATTCTAGTTATAACTTTAAATGTCTTTATTATAGAAAATTTGAAAAATGCACCAATGTATGGAAAATAATAAATATCTATAATTACACCCACACAGAAAAAAATCAGTACTAACATTTGGCATATACTTTCCAGAACTTTTTTCTAGGCATATATACATATATATGTTTTACTCCCTCCCCAGCATGCAAACAGTGCACAGCAAAGAGGAGGCAGTATCATGCGGATTAAGAAAACAGACGGAGAGCAAAACTGTGGTCTGCTCTTTCCGGCAATGTGGCCTTAGGTAATTAATTAGAATTTTTCCATTCCTGAGGTCAACAAAGTCCTACTTCATAACAAAGTTATAAAGATTTAATGACATTAATATTTGGAGATGCTCTGAATAGCACCTGGAATATAATAAGTGCTATATAAAAGTTTATAAAATAAATAGGTACTCAATAAATATTT
>NW_023186664.1:0-536 GCF_002007445.2 Ailuropoda melanoleuca | reverse complement strand
AAAGGCAATGGGCTTTGCAACAAGATTGACAACAAAAGGAAAAATGATGAAGAAAATTGCCTTACTTATCTTCTACAGTACTCTTGATTGCCAACTGTAATTTTTNCTTGATTGCCAACTGTAATTTTACGGTTCATTATAAGAGGGGAAAAAAGTTTGACCATTAACTTGAATACTTGTATATAGTACTGATTCAAAGAATAAGTTGCTTGAAACACTCTCTAATGAAGCCACTGTAATTGTGTGTTTTTAAAGCATCATCAGTTTTCATCAGTTTTACCCCTGATGGAATTATATGGAGGTAAAATATTTAAAGGTCATCAGACCCTGTAGGACGTGAACCAACTGTAGATAAGGAAGGGATGTTAAAATTTCATGGAGTGACACAGCTATTTTCTGAGTTACCGCTTGATATAGCATGAGATTTGAGGTAATTGAGGCAAATGGCATTGCTGTTATAGATGTCATGATAGATCAGATTGGGTCAGAAAACATAACAACTTTAATCACCCCTTAGCATAAGAGAACACCAGTCT
>NW_023186663.1:629-1274 GCF_002007445.2 Ailuropoda melanoleuca | reverse complement strand
GATTCCTTTTCAGCTAGTCCAAGTGATTTTTAAGCAAAGAGAGAAGCTTACTCTTTGCAGGTGAGAGATAATCAAATTGAATATTACACAGCCCCTGAAGTGCAGGCAGCTGATAACAGGAGCCAAACTCAATATCCTGACAGGTGTTGTCTTGGATTGATTAATCTTTGCTCTCACTCCAGTATAGCCATCCTCCAGCATGGACAGCACAGCCCCTTGGCCCCATCCCAAATGGGTTTTTGCGTGTCTGGGGCTGGCTCAGAGAAACAACCCTGTTAAGAGTGCAATAGAATCCCTTCCTTTTGAGGAGGAGGAAATTAAACCCCAGCTTACCTACCTCTGTTTTGAAATCCATTGTAGTAGAAGGCCAGATTCTGGGCTTCCTTAATGGTGCTCACAATAAAAGAATAAAGATCTCTCTCCTCTGAGTTTTTAGTTGAGCCAAAAAAAAAAAAAAAAAGGTTGTTGTCTCTTGAACTTTAAGAATTGAGGGATGCACATTTTTGTGGTAGAAAAAAGTAGTGAAAAGTAGAAGTAGAAAAGCAAATAATTACAAAACTGCTTCCAAATGTGAGAGAAAAAAAGATTTATTTTTCCTTTAATTTCTTTTTTTTTTTTTAAAGATTTTATTTATTTATTTGACAG
>NW_023186663.1:0-550 GCF_002007445.2 Ailuropoda melanoleuca | reverse complement strand
CACAACGCCGGGATCATGCCCTGAGCCGAAGGCAGACGCTTAACCGCTGTGCCACCCAGGCGCCCCTATTTTTCNAAAAAAAGATTTATTTTTTCTTTAATTTCTGTTCTTGCCTTATCCTTTCCCTTCCTTCCTTTTGCCTTTTCCCTCCCCACCATTGCCTTTCTTTCCCGCCTGTCTCTTCTTCCTTTTTTCTAACCTTACTTGATTCAGTTTAACAATATGTATTATTAGTATACTCTCCAAATGCTGAGAATATGAAGAGGACCAAACAAAAACCCAAAAAGTCTCTGTCATCGTGGACATGCCTTCAACTCAGCAGAGGAGCCAGGAAGCAGATAAGTCACAAAATAGCAATATAAGAAGCCTTTTAGCAGAGTACCATATGCTGTGGGGCAAGAGAAAATTGAGGGAGGCTTCATGTAAGAGAGCAGATTTGTCCTGGGTCTTGAAAGATGGTTAGGTATTCGTCAAAAGGATAAGGAGAGGAGCGTTTCAAAGAGAAGTAAGCATATGCAGAAAGAACATGATGTATTTCTTTTTTTTTTTT
>NW_023186662.1:0-1068 GCF_002007445.2 Ailuropoda melanoleuca | reverse complement strand
AGACTGGTGTTCTCTTATGCTAAGGGGTGATTAAAGTTGTTATGTTTTCTGACCCAATCTGATCTATCATGACATCTATAACAGCAATGCCATTTGCCTCAATTACCTCAAATCTCATGCTATATCAAGCGGTAACTCAGAAAATAGCTGTGTCACTCCATGAAATTTTAACATCCCTTCCTTATCTACAGTTGGTTCACGTCCTACAGGGTCTGATGACCTTTAAATATTTTACCTCCATATAATTCCATCAGGGGTAAAACTGATGAAAACTGATGATGCTTTAAAAACACACAATTACAGTGGCTTCATTAGAGAGTGTTTCAAGCAACTTATNCAATTACAGTGGCTTCATTAGAGAGTGTTTCAAGCAACTTATTCTTTGAATCAGTACTATATACAAGTATTCAAGTTAATGGTCAAACTTTTTTCCCCTCTTATAATGAACCGTAAAATTACAGTTGGCAATCAAGAGTACTGTAGCAGATAAGTAAGGCAATTTTCTTCATCATTTTTCCTTTTGTTGTCAATCTTGTTGCAAAGCCCATTGCCTTTTCAATGAACCATAATGTGAATATTCAGGATTGTGCAGTACTCAAGCATATATGCTTAGGTCAAGCAAGGCTGGTTTTGAGCTGTTCATTTTAAATAGGTTCCACCAAGAAAAGGTATAGTCTGGAAAGTTTTTATTAGGTGATATACCCCTGTATCTTAGACTTATTTTAACAGGAGAGAACATTTCCCTTTTTTATTATTTTCAAAGAGCATTCCAGCATTTGACCTTTTTTATGCATGTTAGAACATCTAATTTTTCAGGTAATCAAAATGCTATTATGAATTATAATACTGTGAATTATTATATATTAGATATACCTGCTTTGGTTGGTTTATACATACACATTGAAAAAGGAATTAAGAACTTACTTTTGCATTGAAGTTGAAATCACAGAGAAGAGACAAACCTTTCTGGACTTTGTTTCATAATTAGGTCTTAGGTGAAGATATTACCAGTTTCCAGATGGTCTTTGGAGAGTTGTTGTAGAGTGGTAGGACCTAGTTTGGTAGTCA
>NW_023186661.1:0-1070 GCF_002007445.2 Ailuropoda melanoleuca | reverse complement strand
AACTAGGAAGATCGGTAGGAGAAGAAAGGGATAAAGAAAGGGGGGTAATCACAAGGGGGAATGAAGCATGAATGCCTGAAAAACAATGTCTGAAAAACAAACTGAGGGCTTCGGTGGGGGGTACGGGAATGGGAAAGGCTGGTGATGGGTAGTAAGGAGGGCATGTATTGCATGGTGCACTGGGCGTTATACGCAACTAAGGAATAATCAAACTTTGCATCAAGAACCGGGGATGTACTGCATGGTGAATAACATAATAAAAATATTATTATGAAAAAAAAAAGAAATGAACAGGACCAGATACCAGACAGTCCAATTCTCCAATTTTACAAAAGAGTAAACTGAAGCCCACACTGGTGAAGCAACTTGTTTGTAGGTGTAGAGCTGAGTAGAGTCAGAAGCAGGACTGGAGTCTAGCCTTCCAGTAGAGTCATCTTTCTGTCATATTATGCTGAATATACAATGTAAAAGAAACGCAGCCATGGGAAAAAACTGAACTGAAATAAGGGAGACCAACGTTGTTCCAGCTCTTCCTTCAAGCTTTAACTGTTCATGCTTTTATTCTTATAAGCATTATAAGCACTGTAAAAGGCACCATAGTATTAAAACATATGTAATATTCTAGTTATAACTTTAAATGTCTTTATTATAGAAAATTTGAAAAATGCACCAATGTATGGAAAATAATAAATATCTATAATTACACCCACACAGAAAAAAATCAGTACTAACATTTGGCATATACTTTCCAGAACTTTTTTCTAGGCATATATACATATATATGTTTTACTCCCTCCCCAGCATGCAAACAGTGCACAGCAAAGAGGAGGCAGTATCATGCGGATTAAGAAAACAGACGGAGAGCAAAACTGTGGTCTGCTCTTTCCGGCAATGTGGCCTTAGGTAATTAATTAGAATTTTTCCATTCCTGAGGTCAACAAAGTCCTACTTCATAACAAAGTTATGAAGATTTAATGACATTAATATTTGGAGATGCTTTGAATAGCACCTGGAATATAATAAGTGCTATATAAAAGTTTATAAAATAAATAGGTACTCAATAAATATTT
>NW_023186660.1:0-1204 GCF_002007445.2 Ailuropoda melanoleuca | reverse complement strand
TCCTGACTTCAAAATATATAAAACTAATTAGGGAGACAACATTTGCTTGAAATAATTAATAATATTTATGTGGCTTAGATTGAGTAGAAACATGAGGTCAATAGCTTTGCAGATCATCACAATGTGGGCAATTGTGAGATGAAGGATAAGAAAAGAAATGTGATCCTAGTAGTGGACTCTTTAATGTTTAAATGTGTCTGTGGAAACAATTAGTAGTACTGATCTCTTCCAAGACTGAGACAAACTGCCTGCTTGGTCACTAAATGATGATAATGGATTTGATGTCTAGAAGAAGGAACAAGTATTTAGAAAGAAGGCCAGTCCATCCTACCTGGAGTCTAAGAAATAGAGACAGTCTTTGTGAAAGTGTGGTGATAAGCATGTTATCAGGGGTGTGGAAGAACCTGGGTTTGATTGGGCATTGAGTTAGCAATGAGAAAAATTCCCTTTAGAGTTAAACAAATGTTCCTTTCATCTCCATGGAATGGGGGTTCCTCTAGGATATGCTCCTTGAACCCAAAAGTGTATGAAGTGCTCCTGGAGATCTTGTTTAAAAAAAAAAAAAAAATTCAGACTCAGTAGTTTTAGCATGGGACCTAAGATTTTGAATTTTAAAAAGTGTCTTGTGGCTATTGGTTCATTCACCACACTTTGAGTAGCAAGATCCTAGGGGACAAGAGAGAGTCCTATAAAGGAGGAAGGCTCAGGAAATTCAGGTGAGGAAACAGGGGTAGGTTGTATTGGGAAGTGTGTTCAGTGAAAGTCATAGCAGTGAGTTTTGTGTGGCGTGAAGCATCTAGATGGCAGGCAGATTAGAGAGTACAGGCGTGAGTAGAGATGGATTGGCTGTGACACTGAGGATGCTATACTTTACAGACCCTTACTGAACAAAGCCAACGTAGTAAGAAATTTTTCAGCACCATTGCTTAAGACTGTTGTCTCTTTCCATTCTTACTTCTATCCTCTTGCTCTTTGTCTGGTGGTGCTGCAGTGGCTATGGGTATCTTTGGGATCCAACTAATGGGAAACTGGCTCAACGACATACTTAGTTTGGGTTTAACAGGATATGTGTATGCAGCTTGCAGTCATCTCCATGTATACTTAAGCAAATTTTAGCCATCTCAGCGTAGTGCGGCTCACAGGAATAATCCTAATTCCCAAAAGATCATGTCACTCGGTAGTTGAGAGTGAAAGGTGTGGGGCC
>NW_023186659.1:0-2045 GCF_002007445.2 Ailuropoda melanoleuca | reverse complement strand
AGTCATGCAATGCAGCCAGTGATGAGGCATCAGGATGGATGGTGCAAAGTAGAGTTTCACTGAGAACATGAGACACACATTTAAGTGACAGAATAGTATGTAAATAAACATACATATATCCTATGGAAGTGAAGGGAAAAGTAAGCAACGGGGTGNTAAACAACGGGGTCAAAAAGAGGAATGGGAGTTCCGAGCAGCAGGCTGGAGTAGTCGGGGCTCGGGGGTGTCTCGTGGAGGAAGTGACCAGGAGACTTGTCACTGGTTACCACAGTGCAGCATCAGGGTATGCGCCCTGCCTGACCCGCGACCCCAGGGGCCTTGGGGGCGTTCTAGCTCCAGACGATCTCCAGACTGCAAATCGGCCTGAGCTTAGCCTCTGTGGTCTGGGTCCTTTGCCCCTGGGGGTGTCTCTTTCTCTGCTGCTTGTTTTGTTTTCCTCTGAGCTGCACTATTTTGTGTGGTACTTTTAATTGACACACATTCTTTCTGAAAATAAGTGGAATAGAAGTCATACTTGTTTCCTAAGTAGATCTGAACATACTCAGTAATAACAGCCTTTTCCCGGGCCCCCTGGGCCTTCATGTGCTTGCCCTAAGACCAACTCCTCGAATTTAAAGAAACATATTATACTTTTAACATTTTCAAAGAATTAGTTTGGTTTTTAAAAAACTCAACAAGGTCACACTTCTAATCATCCATTAAATAGTCTGTAAACCCTGAGTGAGCAAGGTTTAACAGAATGAAGGAAGAATTGGCTTTGGGGTGGGGTTTGCGCTCATGTTTACTCACTGGTGCCCCCGCGTGGCCACTCTTCAGATAGCAGTTGGNTAATCATCCATTAAATAATCTGTAAACCCTGAATGAGCAAGGTTTAACAGAATGAAGGAAGAATTGGCTTTGGGGTGGGGTTTGCGCTCATGTTTACTCACTGGTGCCCCCGCGTGGCCACTCTTCAGATAGCAGTTGGCCGAATGTGTTAACAATGTTGCGGATCGAAGGGAGGATGAGATACAGTGTGGCTGGTCCCTGGATTCCCTAGCTCCTAAACACCATCGTATAATTTATAAGCCATATTCTAAAGCAGAGTATATGTTAGCTAGACACTCGGGTTCTGTCAGGGTCAAGTTGCATACATTAATTATGTACAGCTTTTTGTATGTGAATCATACCTGTATAAATTTAATAATAGATACATTTTTATTACTTCTAATACCCCTCCTTGTACTTGGTATTCCAATGAGCAGTGCATTACAATGTTGCCTGCATTTTATCCGTGTATTGATGAAGCTTTGGGTATGGAAAATGTGGAGAATGTTTCCACAAATGTACACTGGCACATCCAAATAATTATTAATAAAATCTTATTTTTGACAACACAAGAGGAAGTATCCTCCTGTGATTCTTATTTTAAACCAGGGGAGGGGGCCCTCTCTTGGTACTGGTAATGAGTACCATAGTCCTTCCTAGGGAACCTTATCAGATTCTACTGGGAACTTGGACTTTCAGGGAAGTCACCGGCCAGGACCCAGATCTCAGATGGTGGGCATGCGGCAGAAATGAATGCCCGTTGTGTTTGCGCCTGTGAATGTCTCGCAGCTCCCTCTGTGACTCACCCTGCCCGGAACGCCCACATTTCCAGCTGTGCAGACACTGAGCTGTGCTTGGGAATCCCGGAGCCCGTGCTTCCCTGGGGCCGCCAGCACCACCATCCGCCCTGCTTCCCAACGTCCCCGTTCACCTTCTCCCCGCAGACTGGAAGACTGGACGCGGAGCTGCGAGGAGGCTGTGCGGGCTTCTCCAGGGAAGGGCGAAGGCGTGATGTGGGGACAGCCCGAGCTGAGGGAGCTGGGGGGAATCGGGCGAGCGCCCCAGGGCAGAGTGTCCTAGGTCTCCAGCCAGCCCGCCGCCTCCTCCCTGTCCTCCTCGTGCGGTGTTTTATGGCCAAGGAGGATGCTGTCAGCTCTGGGTATATATACACCTCAGAGTAAGGAGGCTCCTTCAGAGTTTAGTTTTTCCTATAACCGTAGTAACGTTGCATTTTGTCC
>NW_023186658.1:0-750 GCF_002007445.2 Ailuropoda melanoleuca | reverse complement strand
GGGCTGGATGCCACTGTGTGCCCTCTGATTGGCATGCACGCTGCACAGGCGTCCTGGAGGGAAACATAAAGGAGAGGGAGTGGAGGGGCCAGACTGAGGGAGAAACACAACTCCGTGTGCCCAAGCTTGGCTCCTCAGACTTGATGGACAGTCAGTGAACCAGGGGGAGGCTGGCAACGTCCTTCGGGGGACTCAGGGCGAGTGACTTTGCTGTCAGCACCAGTAACTTACGATTCTTGGGTTTGTTCTGAGCATCACTCTGTCCTGTTGCGGGGAGGGGGATGTCAGGCCCTCCCCTTTAACCAAGATGCCCCCTGGTGTCATGGAAAGAGCCATTCAGAGCCAGGGGGCTGGGGCTGCTTTCCTGGCTGGCTGTGCCCTTGCTCCCTGTATGTAACTTTAGGAGAGCTGCATAGCCTCAGAGAGCACTTCAAGCTCTTTACCAGTACTCCTGGTGGGACCTCCTTGGGTCTGTCTTCAGGGGTTGGCTTCCAGGGCTGACTATCGGTTGGGCTCCTCCACCAGGAGCTGCCAGACTTCCTTCCCTGCTCAGCGTGGTCCCCACCGGCCAACCGTGATGCCCGTGCCACCTTTGCTGTTGAACTTCCCGTGCCTGTTGCTGGGGGCTCAGCTCCGCAGGGGGCGGCGTGCTCCACGTCCCAGATCCAGCCTGTCTCTGGGATGTGTTCGAACCACAGCATCCATCTGAGCAGAGACTTAGCAGAGCCGGGGCCCGAAGAGGACGAAACC
>NW_023186657.1:0-2830 GCF_002007445.2 Ailuropoda melanoleuca | reverse complement strand
ACACATTTTAGCCCACAAAACAAGTCTTAAGAAATTAAAAAAGATCAAAGTGTTATCATTCACCTTTTCTGGCCACACGTTATGAAATGAGAAGTCAACCACAAGAAAAAAATCTGGGAAGAACACAAATACATGGACGTTAAATAATATGCTGCTAAATGATGAATAGGTCAACCAAGAAATCAAAGAGGAAATAAAAATACACAGAGAAAAATGAAAATGAAAACACAATGGTCCAAAACCTTTGGGATGCAGCAAAGGCTGTTCTATGAGGGAAGTTTATAGCAATACAGGCTTATCTCAAGAAGCAAGAAAAATCTCAAATAAACAACCTAATCTTATACATAAAGGAGCTATTCCAAGAACAAAACTTCACCCAGTAGAAGGAAGAAAATAAGACAGATTAGAGCAGAAATAAAGAAAATAGAAAGTAAAATACAAGAAAACAGATTGATGAAACCAGGAGCTAGTTCTTTGAAAAGATCAAAAAAATTGATAAACCTTTAGCTAGACTCATCAAAAAAAAANAAAAAAAAAAAAAAGAGTGATAGAGAGAGGGAAGACTCAAATAAACAAAATCAGAAATGAAACTGGAGAAATACCAACAGACACTATAGAAATACAAAGGAATACATGAGAATATTATAAAAAATTATATGTCAACAAATAAGGCAACCTAGAAGAAATGGATAAATTTCTAGAAACATATAACCTCCCAAAATGGAATCAGGAAGAAATAGAAAATTGGAACAGACTGATTACCATCAACAAAATAGAATCAGTAATCAAGAAACTCCCAACAAACAAAACTCCAGGACCAAACAGCCTTACAGGCGAATTCTGCCAAACATTTAAGAAGGGTTAACACCAATTCTTCTTAAACTATTCCAAAAAACAGAAGAGGAAGAAAAGCTTTCAAATTCATTCTATGAGGCCAACATTACTCTGCTACCAAAACCAGATAAAGACACCACAAAAAAAGAGAACTACAGGTCAGTATCTGTGATGAACACAAACACAAAAATCCTCAACAAAATATTAGCAAACCAAATCCAACAATACATTAAAAAAAGATCATTCGCCATGATCAGGTGGGATTTATTCCTGAGGGGCAAGGGTGGTTCAGCATTCACAAATCAGTCAACATGATATATTACATCAACAAGAGAAAGAGTAAAAACCATATGATCATTTCAACAGATGCGGAAAAAGCATTTAACAAAGTACAATATCCTTTATGATAAAAACTGCCAACAAAGTAGGTTTAGAGAGAACAAACCTCTAATATAATAAGGGTCATATATGAAAAACCCATAGCTAACATCATAATCAATGATGAAAAACTGAGAGCTTTCCCCCTAAGATCAGAAACAAGACAAGGATGTCCTTTCTCACCACTTTTATTCAACAGAGTACTGGAGTCCTTGTCACAGCAATCAAACAAGAAAAAGGAATAAAAGGAATCCAAATTGGTAAGGAAGAAGTAAAACTTTCACTGTTTGCAGATGACATGACACTATATATAAAAAAACCCTAAAGAGTTCACCAAAAGACTACTAGACTGATAAATGAATTCAGTAAGGTCACAAGATACAAAATCAATATAGAGAAATCCACTGCATTTCTATACACTAATAATNGAGAAATCCACTGCATTTCTATACGCTAATAACGAAGAGGCAGAAAGAGAGATTAAGAAAATAATCCCATTTACAACTGCACCAAACATAATAAAATACCTAGGAATAAACTTAACCATGGAGGTGAAAAGACCTGTACTTCAAAAACTATAAAACGACAATGAAAGAAATTGAAGATGACACAAATGGACAGATATTCCATGCTCATAGATTGGAAGGACAAATATTGTTAAAATGACCATACTACCCAAGGCGATCTACAGATCTAGTGCAATCCCTATCAAAATCCCTATCAAGGGGCGCCTGGATGGCTCAGTCAGTTAAGCATCTGACTTCGGCTCAGGACATGATCTCAGGGTCCTGCGATTGAGCCCCACATACGGGAGTCTGCTTCTCCCTCTCAGTGGGGAGTCTGCTTCTCCCTCTCCCTCTGCCCCTCCCCCCATTTGTGTGCTCTCTCAAATAAATAAAATCTTTAAGAAAAAAGACAAATAATNTAAATAAAATCTTTAAGAAAAAGGACAAATAAACTGTGATATGATCACGGTTATTTAAAATTGTAAAGAAGCCACAAAAAAAGCTACTAGAACTAGTAAGTGAATTTAGAAAGACTGCAGGATACAAGGTCATGTAGCAGACTGCATTTGCCAAAAAACAGCCACAGCAATATTTCTGGTGCCACCTCTTCTCCCATAACTTTGCCACACTGCACTAAGAAGCAGAATCTATCCCATCAACCCCTCTTGATCTTGGGTTGAACCTTGTAACTGCTTTGATGAATGGAATGCAGAAAGGAGACTGTATGACCTTTGAGACTATTTCATAAAAGGCAATATTGCCTGGCCAGCCTCCNATTTCTGGTGCCACCTCTTCTCCCTTCCTCATATAATTTGTCTTTGAAACTCAACACTGTGAAGAAGCCCAGGTGACACAGAGAAGCCAAGTGCAGAAACTCCAGCTGACAGCCCCAGCAGATCTCAGCCCACAGGGAACATCAAGTACTAAACATGGGAGAAAGTACACTCTCAGAAGAATTTGGCTGCTAGCTTTTGGGCTGCTCTAGCTGATGTGGAGTGGGACACAGAAAAGTTATCCCAAGCTAAATCCTGTCAGAAGTATTGATTCAGGGGCGCCTGGGTGGCAGAGCGGTTAAGCGTCTGCCTTCGGCTCAGGGCGTGATCCCGGCGTTA
>NW_023186656.1:377-574 GCF_002007445.2 Ailuropoda melanoleuca | reverse complement strand
CCAAACAAAGAGCTTCTGCATAGCAACGGAAACCATCAACACAATGAAAGGCAACCTACCGAACAGAGGAGCTGTTTGGAATGGTTGCTCGCCAAAATGTATGAAGAACTGATAGAACTCAGTAACAAAAACCTCAACAACCGGATTTAAAAATGGGCAGAAGACCTGAACAGACATTTTTTCAAAGACGACACACA
>NW_023186656.1:0-364 GCF_002007445.2 Ailuropoda melanoleuca | reverse complement strand
ACACACAAAGGCACATGAAAAGATGCTCCCTATTACACTTATCAGGGAAATGCAAATCAAAACAGCTACGAAATACCACTGTTGGTGGGCAAAGAAATCGGTGCAGTCTCCACTGGAAAACCGTACAGAGGGTCCACAAAAACTTAAAATACAGCCACCATATGGTCCAGCAATTCCACTTCTGGGTATTTATCCAAAGAAAACAAAAGCACTAATTTGAAAAGATTTATGGATCCCCATGTTCAAAGCAGCATTATTTACAATAGGCAAGATACAGAAGCAAATCAAGTGTCCACTGATAGATAAATGGACAAAGAAAACGTGGCCTACAAAGTGGAATATCATTCAGCTACAAAAAAAAAAA
>NW_023186655.1:0-2486 GCF_002007445.2 Ailuropoda melanoleuca | reverse complement strand
AAATTTTAGTCCTAAATTCATAGCATTAGGTTAGTCTTAAATTTATAGATAGGAAAACTGAAGACTTTACACCCATTTTTCCTTGTNGGAAAACTGAAGACTTTACAACCATTTCTCCTTGTTCTGTAATTTTTTTCTTAACCTTTGTTGTTTTGGGTAAGAAACTGTTTATTGTTTAACATTTATGAAGTTTGTGCAGTCAAAATACAAAGTTTTCTCCTGAAGACACATGCACGCTCCCGTGCACGTGGAGGTGTGCACACACACACCCCATGAGACAGAATCTAGGCTATTATAGTTGTTTTGTGAGTATCTAAAAAGGTAAAAATATAGTTGAAAATTTTAAAAATTGCTTATAGATAAATAAATTATTGAAAAGAAAAAACCGTGTGTGTGCAATGTATAAAGAGAGGAAAGCCGCCTTGATCCTCTTCACAGAGAGCGGAGTGTCCTGACGGACCAGGCAAGACCCCAGGCAGGAGCACTTCTGTACACTGTGCAGAGGAGGGAGGAAGCCAGGGGACAGTCCCCAGCTGGCCAACACGGTCAATACCGTAGGACCTTATGTGCATTACATATAAAGTACAACATGAGAGCCCCTGAGTCCCCGCTGGTGTGTGATTGGATGAGGAGGAGGCAGGAGAGAGGGGACAGTCCCCAGCTGGCCAACACGGTCAATACCATCGGACCTTATGTGCATTACATATAAAGTACAACATGACAGCCCCTGAGTCCCCGCTGGTGTGTGGTTGGATGAGGAGGAGGCAGGAGAGAGGGGACAGGTCTCCCCTCGGGCGAGCTGCACGGGGCTTACGTGACACCCCTCCCCACGGTGGTGCACGTGGCACCTCCTTTTCCAGAGCACGGGGTGCACAGGGGAGGGGACAGTCCCTGCTGGGTGGAGAAGCTGGCAAACACCAGGCCAGCCACGAGATCACTGAGAGAGAGGGGACAAACCTGTGTAGTCCTCGCGGCTCCCACGACACTATGTTCCCCTTGACGACGGGGCTGACACGCAAGTGTCTTTCCGGAAATCACATGGTTTTATCCCCAGGATTTCTGTGATTTCTTGAGTGCATGAATGAAGGACTGGACAGAAGCGTACATCTCTCCCCGTCCAAGGAGCTAGAGTGTCAGTGCTGGGGACTGTCCTACCCGTGGGGTGGCCCAGATGGATGGGAACTGCAGGGCCAGCCCCAGTGCTCACCCCCGAGATGCCAAGAGAAGCACCCTCTGCCGTCCTGGGGTCCGGGAGTCCCCGGGAACCGGAGTCCAGGGGCGCGGCCCCACCCCTGGGGAGGGTCTGCAGGTGCCCTGTCTTGGGGAGGTCATCCGTGGGAAGATGCTCCGGGAGGGCGAGGACTCAGCACCGCCCCGCTGACTCAGGAGGGAAGAATCCACTGAGCAAGCAGGAGACATTGTCAGTAGCCCACTCGACAGCCGCAAAGAAGGGCCCTGTAGACCCCCAGGAAGCAGTGCATAAGGTCACCTTCAAAACCGGCTGTGAACGCCACCCACAGTCTCAGAGACACGCCCAGCCATCTTGGAAAGATGCGGCAAAATTTCTCGCGGCGCTTGCTTGCACCTGGCATGTCTCTAAGCGTGTTGTCATCCTGATGACAAGCACGTGACCCATGGGACAGAGGAGGACCCTGATCTGCAGGACGACAGGGAAGGACATTGCTCAGCCAGCCGGCCAGTGAGAGCGGGGATGTGTGCACAGCACAGGGGGTGGGGCTCAGGGTCTGCTCGCCCCGGCTGTGACCGCGCCATCTGGTCAACAGGAGAGCGGCCGTGTGGCTGTGTGAGGGTCTGGGGCACATGTCCTGCTCAGCCTTGAAGCTCAGAACAAGGGACGGCATAGAGGTGGTGTGGGCAGGGTGGGCGACCTTTGTTATCCGATCTCGTTGCAAAGTCTGCCCTGGCAGGGCCCCATCATGGAGGCACAGGCTGTCATACTGATGGCCCAGTAGTCAGTCTTCTGGTGACCTCCCTTTGTCCTGGTGCCCACGCGGATCTGGGCCTGGAAGGTCAGCACTAGGTCATGTGGCTGGAATATTCTGGTCTGACAACATGATGTCCATGAACAAACAGGTCTGTATTTGAGTCTGGACATCAGTGGAGGCCATCAGCCTCCTGGAGCAGGTTAGTGGCCGGCGTGGACAAGCCGAGGCCCCTGCCCTGCAAGGAGCCCAACCGAGGTGGACTGGCCACGGTGAACACCTGCCTCTGGTTGGCTCCAATCCTGCACGCTGTGCGCACCAATAGCCCACTGCCTGCGGATCCGGACAGTGAGAGGAGGAACCTTCCGCTGGGTCAGGCCTGAGTCTTCGATCCTGCGCCGGGTGGGTCATCACCACGCTCTCCATCCTCTCCTTGGGGCGGGGGGTGCTTAGTTGCTGGCAGCTGACCTAGATGGTCCCTCACCCATGTACCCCCAGACATTTGTCCTGGATGGAGAACCCTCCTGGAAGGGATGGGATTGA
>NW_023186654.1:0-602 GCF_002007445.2 Ailuropoda melanoleuca | reverse complement strand
ATTTATTGAGCTCCTTGTCTCTACTATGTTATTCCTTATCTCTGTGTTAAGGGTCTCATTCATGTCTTCTATTCTTTTCTCAAGTCCAATGAGTATCTTTTATTATGTTAAATACTCTCTCTGGCATGTTAACTTCATCTGTTTCACATATGTCTCTGTCCTGTTCTTACATATGGGACAAANCAAATTCTTCTTTCTTCTCATTTTGTCTAAGTCTCTGTGCCTGCTTCTCTGTGTTAGGAAAGACAGCTATGTCTGTTATTCTTGATGGTAATGGACTTATTAAGAAGAGGCCCTGTAGTTCCCTGACATGTAGTGTCCCCTGTTCTTCAGGGCCTGGCACTTTAGGGAATGTCTCCAATGCATGCTGTGTAGGCTCTGCTGTTTTGCCTTGGCCGCTTTATCCTTCAGGCTAGTTGTCTGCAGAGGCTCTCTTTGCCTGTTGTGGGCAGTGTTTGGTTCCTGGCCTGATTGTGGCAATTTTTAATTAGGTGTGGCCTGGTCTTCTTATAAAATGAGACCTTTCTGCACGGCTGTTAGAACTGAGGCCACACAAAACTTCCAGGTCAGGAAGGTGTTGGCTGGGGTTTGGGCTGTTCTTT
>NW_023186653.1:350-558 GCF_002007445.2 Ailuropoda melanoleuca | reverse complement strand
GCAGGGAAAGCTATCAATTGCTAAGGATAAAGGAAATAAAACGCTATAAATACCATGAAAATAACACCTCGCAGGTGAGAATAAACATTAAACTTAAAATTGTAAGTAGGTCCTTTGATTGCTAGCTGTCGAGGACATTTTCAGCAAGAAAAATCTGGGAAAACATTATCTATTAACAAACACAGCCTGTTACCGAAAGCCTTATGTT
>NW_023186653.1:0-331 GCF_002007445.2 Ailuropoda melanoleuca | reverse complement strand
TAAATGTTATTCTTCCTATATTAAGATAAATGAAGATGAAATTACTATCCTTATCAGTGGAACGCAGAATTGGTTTTCCAGCAGTGACTGAGTCTGTGAATCATTGTTCCACTCTTATTTCTTATGAGTGGTGACATAAATATTAGACAATTCGGAAATCTGGAATGTTTTCTTCAGCTAAGCTGAACGAACCTATCTGCAGTTCAACACTGACATTTGGGCCTCAGTGGCACCAAGGTTTAATCAACTGAGCCAAAAAACGTGGCTCACTTATGATACCAAGATTGTTGCTTATCCTTCCCCATGCCTCAGAGGAAACGAGAAGATTGTT
>NW_023186652.1:0-1130 GCF_002007445.2 Ailuropoda melanoleuca | reverse complement strand
CCCTGTGTCTTCACCTTGTCTTCCCCCTGTGCTGTCTGTCCCTGTGCCCCAATTTCCCTTTTCATAGAGACGCTAATCACATCAGATTAGGGCCCAACCTAATGACCTCATCNATCACATCAGATTAGGGCCCAACCTAATGACCTCATCTTTTTTTTTTCACTGATAAATGTGCATATTGTTTGAGGGCTTTCATGTGGAAGGGAGAACCATTTCATTTAGAACAATTTAGAAGGCAGAAGAGCAATCATGCCGCCCTCTTCTCCCTTTAGCCACTTATCCGTGTTCAGCCTTCATACACTAGATCAAATGTCATTTCTTCCAGTAAGGCTTGCTTGCTTGCTTCTTTTTTAAAATTGAAATAGAGTTGACCTTACATGTATTAGTAGTTTCAGGTGTACAACACACTGATTGACAATCTATACCCTGCACATACTCACCATGATAAGTGTCGTCACCAGCTGTCACCATGCAACGCGGTAACTATATTATTGACTCTATTTCCTATGCTGTACTTAGTAACTCAATCATTGGCAAAGACCCTTTTGCCAAACAGTATAGTCCCATATTACACATACAGATGAGTGACTGGTCCCAAGATCACATTCACGAGTACTGAGGCTTAGGACTGCAACACCTTTTAGGGGACCCAATTCAACTCATTACACTCACTTCCCTCCTTTATTAAAAACCTTTCAAACCTTCCTTCCTGTCACCTGCTGAATGAAGAAAAGCCTCCCCCAGGGTGATTTTTTAGGACTCCCCATGGCTTGGTCCCTTCCGGCATTCAGTCCTCTCTCCCACATCCCTTCATTCCAGCCCCAGGAGAGGACAGTATCCCACACCTTCACAGCACTAACTGGGTTCACTCTGCCTGGATGGTCCGTCCTTCTCTCCCTTTCTGATGTCACCCCCAGCCCACCATCCGTGCAATTCCAACCATCCATCCAGGTGTAGGCATGGAAGAGCCTTCCCGGACACAGCAGTCATCAGAAGCCATCAGGTTCCATGCACAATGCTGGTAGGACCTATTACAAAACTTAGTTGCTCCCTATTCATGTCCCCCCGTCCTATTGGCCACTCTCGGTTCAGCTCAAGTACACCTTCGCCCCACCCCATTCACCCACAAA
>NW_023186651.1:0-3004 GCF_002007445.2 Ailuropoda melanoleuca | reverse complement strand
AGAAATGAGAGCAAATCCAGCAGAAATTAAAAATACTATGAGCCAAATGCAGTAAAAACTAGAGGCTCTGAAGGCCAGGGTGAATGAGGCAGAAGAACGTATTAGCAAATTGGAAGATGGGTGAATAAGAAAAAGCGAAAATAGAAGCTGGACTTAAAAAAATCCATGCCCATGAATGTAGGTTACAGGAGATTACTGACACTATGAAACGTTCCAATGTCAGAATCATCAGCATCCCCAAGGGGGTGGAGAAAAACAGAGGTCTAGAAGAGATTTGAACAAACTGTAGCTGAAAACTTCCCTAATCTAGCAAGGGAAACAAGCATCCAAGTCCAAGAGGCAGAGAGGACCCCTCCCAAGCTCAACCACGACAAACCTACGCCACGTCACGTCATAGTGCAATTCGCAAATATTAGATCCAAGGATAGAGTATTGAAAGCGGCCANCCAGGGCAAAGAAATTTCTCACGTACCAAGGCAAAGTTATCAGAATTACGTCAGACCTGCCTACACAGACCTGGAATGAGAGAAAGGCTTGGGGGGGCATTTTTAAAGCTCTTTCACAAAAAAACATGCAGCCAAGGATCCTTTATCCAGCAAGGCTGTCATTCAGAATGGATGGAGAAATAAAGACTTTCCAAAATCGCCAGTCATTGACCAATTTCGTAACCATGAGACCAGCCCTACAGGAGATATTAAGGGGGTTTCTATAAAGGTAAAAAGGCCCCAAGGGAGATACAGAACAGAAAGTCACAACCTATAGAAACAAAGACTTTACTGGCAACATGGCATCATTAAAGTCATATTTCTCAGTATTCAGTCTCAATGTAAATTGCCTAAATGCTCCCATAAAATGCCACAGGTTTACAGATTGGATTAAAAGACATGACCCATCCATTTGCTGTCTACAAGACACTCATTTTGAGCCCAAAGATACATTCAGACTGAAAGTAAACGGATGGAGTATCATCTTTCACGCAAATGGACCTCAAAAGAAAGCTGGGGTAGCAATTCTCATATCAGATAGACTGGATTTTAAACTAAAGACTATAGTTAGAGACACAGAAGGGCACTATATAATTCTTAAAGGATGTATCCAACAAGTGGATATGACAATTATAAATATATATGCCCCCAACAGGGGGGCAGCAAGATACACAAGCCAAATCTTAACCAGAATAAAGAGACATAAAGATAAAAATACATTAATAGTGGGGGACCTCAACACCCCACTATCAGAAATAGAGAGAACACCCTTCCAAAAGCTAAGCAAAGAATCAAAGGCTTGGAATGCCATACTCGACGAGGTGGACCTCATAGATATATATAGAACACAACACCCCAGAACCAAAGAATACTCATTCTATTCTAATGCCCATGGAACATTCTCAAGAATAGACCATGTAAGGGACACAAAACAGGTCTCGACCGATACCAAAAGATTGAAATTATCCCCTGCATATTCTCGAAGCACAACGCTCTGAAATTGGAACTCAACCACAAGGAAAAACCTGGAAGAAACTCAAACACTTGGAGACTAAGAACCATTCTGCTCAGGAATGACACGATAAACCAGGAAATCAAAAATCAATTTAAGCAATTTATGGAGACCAACAAGAATGAAAACACAAAGGTCCAAAACCTATGGGATACTGCAAAGGCAGTCCTAAGGGGGAAATACATAGCCATCCAAGCCTCACTCAAAAGAATAGAAAAATGTAAAATGCAGTTTTTATATTCTCACCTCAAGAAGCTGGAACAGCAACAGAGGGACAGGCCTAATCCGTGCATGAGGAAGCTGTTGACCAAGATTAGAGCAGAAATCAATGAATTAGAAACCATAAGTACAGTAGAGCAGATCAACAGGACGAGAAGCTGGTTCTTTGAGAGAATCAATAAAATTGACAGACCACTGGCAAGACTTATCCAAAAGAATAGAGAAAGGACCCAAATTAATAAAATTATGAATGAAAAAGGAGAGGACACAACCAACAACAATGAAATTGGAAGGATTATTAGAAACTTTTATCAACAGCTTTATGCCAATAAATTAAGCAATCTGGAAGAGATGGAGGCCTCCCTGGAAACCCATAAACTACCAAGACTGAAACAGGAAGACATTGATTTCTTAATCAGGCCAAATAATTATGAAGAGAATGAGTCATTGATAACTAATCTTCCAAATAATAAAACTCCAGGCCTGGACGGTTTACCTGGGGAATTCTACCAAACATTCAAAGAAGAAATAATACCTATTCTCCTAAAGCTATTTCAAAAAATAGAAACAGAAGGAAAGCTACCAAACTCATTCTATGAGGCTAATATTACCTTGATCCCCAAACCAGGCAAAGACCCCCTCAAAAAGGAGAATTACAGACCGATTTCCCTAATGATTATGGATGCCAAAATCCTCAACAAGATCCTGGCAAATAGATTCCAACTGTACATTAAAAGGATTATCCATCATGACCAAGAGGGATTCATCCGTGGGATGCAAGGTTGGTTCAACATTCGGAAATCTACCAGTGTCTTAGATTTTATCCAGAAACAAAAATTAGGAAATCATATGTTTCTGTCAATAGATGCAGAAAAAGCATTTGACAAAATACAGCATCCTTTCCGGATTAAAACCCTTCAGAGTGTAGGAATAGAGGGTTCATTTCTCAAGCTCATAAAAGCCGTCTATGAAAAGCCTACAGCAAATATCATTATCAATGGGGAAAACTGGAAGCCTTTCCCTTAAGATCAAGAACACGACAAGGATGCCCACTCTCGCCACTATTACTCAACATAGTACTAGAAGTCCTTGCAACGGCAATCAGACAACAAAAAGGGATCAAAGGTATCCAAATCGGCAAAGAAGAAGTCAAACTATCTCCCTTCGCAGATGACATGATACTCTATATGGAAAACCCAAAATAATCCACGCCCAGACTACTAGAAGTTATAGAGCAATTCAGTAATGTGGCGGGATA
Organism: Ailuropoda melanoleuca; assembly: GCF_002007445.2. Lineage (NCBI taxonomy): Eukaryota > Metazoa > Chordata > Mammalia > Carnivora > Ursidae > Ailuropoda > Ailuropoda melanoleuca. The sequence goes on along the minus strand of NW_023186651.1, from coordinate 30 downwards.
CAAAATCAATGCTCAGAAATCAGTTGCATT
>NW_023186650.1:0-1042 GCF_002007445.2 Ailuropoda melanoleuca | reverse complement strand
GGAATTGCAAATTTATTATCTTCCAGTTTTGTGGGTTAGAAGTCCAGTATGGGCTAAAATCAATATGGTGACAAGGCTTTGTTTCATTCTGGAGAGTCACAGAGAGAATCCATGNCTAAATATTTAGGTTTGAATGGTAGTAACATTATATATAAATAAATAATTGAAATAAAATTGAAATTAAAAATGCCTGAAATTTAATGGTGTAGGAATTGCAAATTTATTATCTTCCAGTTTTGTGGGTTAGAAGTCCAGTATGGGCTAAAATCAATATGGTGACAAGGCTTTGTTTCATTCTGGAGAGTCACAGAGAGAATCCATGTAACTGCCCATTTCAGCCTCTGGGGGCTAGCCACATTCCTTGGTCGGTGTCCCTTGTCTTGCATCTTCAAAGCCGGGAAGGGCAGGTTGAGTCATTTCATATTGCATGTTTCTGACTCTTTTTTTATAGTCATATCTTCTTCTCTGACCACAGCTTGGAAGGGTCCTCCAATTTTAAGGACACNTTTTAATGTAATTAAAATTGGGCCCACCCAGATAATCCAAGACTATCTTTTCCTATCCTGCTTCTTAATGTTAATCACCTTTGCAAAGTCAATTTTACTGTGTAAGAGAACATGTCCAAAGTTTCCAGGGATTAAGGCGTGAATATCTTAGGGTGGCAGGGCACTTTTCTGCCTACCACAATTGGCCAACTTATTTTTCCCCCTAATTTTAATGAAACTTATTCATACACACGTGTGTGTGTATGTATATACATAAATATTATTTAAGGGCATAGATCAGGTTGATCCTTATTTGTAAAAATTTATGTATTATGTCTTCTAACCACCTCTTACATATAGGAAACCTAAAATTGTCCAGGTAAATAGACATAGATGTGTTGTGAAGGGTTGGAGCCAAATAAAACATACACCATGAATTTTCTCTGCCTGGTTAGATCAGGCCAATAAAACTTCCCAGTAAATGATGATGTATTCCACCCCTTTGTGTGAGTGGACTTTGCCATTTGGAGACAGGAGTTTCTTCGTTTCTCCTCTCA
>NW_023186649.1:291-564 GCF_002007445.2 Ailuropoda melanoleuca | reverse complement strand
TCATTCTTTTTCATCAACTTAATTTTTTAAGGTAAACGTTAGTACTTTTGTTACATCCGGAAGGGGGAAACAGTTTGTATTAATTATTGCTTTGAATTTCATACCACTGATTTCAGTAGAAAACTTTGCTACCCGCATCCCTTGACTGCTTTGAATATTGATTTGAGGCCATGGTGAATACAGGAATTCTCTTTGAAATTAAAGGTTTCTTAGGTGCATAATTTTTTTTAAATAGAAGAAAATCGGGGCACCTGGGTGGCACAGCGGTTAAGC
>NW_023186649.1:0-203 GCF_002007445.2 Ailuropoda melanoleuca | reverse complement strand
TTCTTCCTCTCCCACTCCCCTTGCTTGTGTTCCCTCTCTCGCTGGCTGTCTCTATCTCTGTCAAATAAATAAATAAAATCTTTTAAAAAAAAATAGAAGAAAATCTCCTGATATATGCTCTCTCTCTCTCTTTTAGGTGGGAGATGTTGCTGTTTTTCTCCTGATGGTAAAGCTTTAGCTGTAGGTCTGAATGATGGCAGTTT
>NW_023186648.1:0-10998 GCF_002007445.2 Ailuropoda melanoleuca | reverse complement strand
ATTCCTCTTGTTGCTCAAGAGTATTCATGGAATGATGCTTGATATGGACAGGAGGCTGGGGTGTATGGAGCCAGCTGGTTTCCAAGCATGGACTGAAGTACCCCTGCTGGGCCACCCACTGCAGTAAGGCTCTAAGGTGTCCAGTGTGATGACATGGCTTTGGTGAAGGGCGATACCATGCAGTATCTGACATATCTAATGGAGAAACACGTTTCTCTCACTCTCCCCTCTCTCTCTCTCTATCTTTCTCAGTCATCTCTCTCTGTCTCTGTCTCTGTCTCTCTGTCTTTCTATCTGTCTTTGTCCCTCTCTCACTCTCTCACACACACACACACACTCACAATAACACTACACAAGACACCTAATTCCCAAGCCTCACACACACACACCCACACCACACAAAAGAAATACAATGGCTTCCTTGGACTGTAGACACATGGACACACTTTTTCACCTGGGAAATCTCTGGCCCCCACACATCCCCACAAACCAATCAGGGCGGCTCGTCAGACTGAGGATTGCAAGGATGCCCCACCTGCATTACCATCTAGAGTTTTGTCTCAAGAAGAGGCTGATTCCAGAATACATACCACTCTCGCTGGTTGCTGGGGTCACCTGCAGGTACAGAAAAGAGGAAACTGTAAGGCTCAGGTCATGCTATACTCTGTCTGCATGAGCTTTATTTCCCTCAATGACTTTAGGAACCCAGATGGAACACAGTGGTTGAGTCCAACGACCCCAAACTAAGTGAACTGGATGCCTGTAGGAAACTGTTTTTCCTGGGGGACATGTCTGTCCAGTCCATTCAGGACGGTGACTACAATTTGCTTCATCCAAGCCGGAGAAAGTGTTACTGAGGGACAGGATCCTACCACAGCGTTTAGAACCAGGTTTGGTGTCGCCAATGGTAAATGTCCTCTGGAATCAGCTAATGGTTGGCAAGAGACAACCACTCAAGGCTCTCTCCCCAGGGAAATTGCATATGTATAACCTCAAAGGTATATATAGCTTTTTACATAAAATCTGTATATAAAAAGAATNCAGACTGAGGATTGCAAGGATGCCCCACCTGCATTACCATCTAGAGTTTTGTCTCAAGAAGAGGCTGATTCCAGAATACATACCACTCTCGCTGGTTGCTGGGGTCACCTGCAGGTACAGAAAAGAGGAAACTGTAAGGCTCAGGTCATGCTATACTCTGTCTGCATGAGCTTTATTTCCCTCAATGACTTTAGGAACCCAGATGGAACACAGTGGTTGAGTCCAACGACCCCAAACTAAGTGAACTGGATGCCTGTAGGAAACTGTTTTTCCTGGGGGACATGTCTGTCCAGTCCATTCAGGACGGTGACTACAATTTGCTTCATCCAAGCCGGAGAAAGTGTTACTGAGGGACAGGATCCTACCACAGCGTTTAGAACCAGGNTTGGAAAGAAACCAAGACAGCAACATCTGTTCCTCGGACAAAGAACTTCTAGCTCACCACGGCGAGAGGTGTGCATCCAGTGCTGTCTCCTTTGATGGGATCGACATCTTCCTCCAAGGAATCTAGGACACGGAATACCTGTCAGCACATTCCTCTTGTTGCTCAAGAGTATTCATGGAATGATGCTTGATATGGACACGAGGCTGGGGTGTATGGAGCCAGCTGGTTTCCAAGCATGGACTGAAGTGCCCCTGCTGGGCCACCCACTGCAGTAAGGCTCTAAGGTGTCCAGTGTGATGACATGGCTTTGGTGAAGGGCGATACCATGCAGTATCTGACATATCTAATGGAGAAACACGTTTCTCTCACTCTCCCCTCTCTCTCTCTCTATCTTTCTCAGTCATCTCTCTCTGTCTCTGTCTCTGTCTCTCTGTCTTTCTATCTGTCTTTGTCCCTCTCTCACTCTCTCACACACACACACACACTCACAATAAAACTACACAAGACACCTAATTCCCAAGCCTCACACACACACACCCACACCACACAAAAGAAATACAATGGCTTCCTTGGACTGTAGACACATGGACACACTTTTTCACCTGGGAAATCTCTGGCCCCCACACATCCCCACAAACCAATCAGGGCGGCTCGTCAGACTGAGGATTGCAAGGATGCCCCACCTGCATTACCATCTAGAGTTTTGTCTCAAGAAGAGGCTGATTCCAGAATACATACCACTCTCGCTGGTTGCTGGGGTCACCTGCAGGTACAGAAAAGAGGAAACTGTAAGGCTCAGGTCATGCTATACTCTGTCTGCATGAGCTTTATTTCCCTCAATGACTTTAGGAACCCAGATGGAACACAGTGGTTGAGTCCAACGACCCCAAACTAAGTGAACTGGATGCCTGTAGGAAACTGTTTTTCCTGGGGGACATGTCTGTCCAGTCCATTCAGGACGGTGACTACAATTTGCTTCATCCAAGCCGGAGAAAGTGTTACTGAGGGACAGGATCCTACCACAGCGTTTAGAACCAGGTTTGGTGTCGCCAATGGTAAATGTCCTCTGGAATCAGCTAATGGTTGGCAAGAGACAACCACTCAAGGCTCTCTCCCCAGGGAAATTGCATATGTATAACCTCAAAGGTATATATAGCTTTTTACATAAAATCTGTATATAAAAAGAATTTCATTTCCATATACAAGCAGTTGCCGATAGGAAAATGATTTTTGTTTTAGTATTATGTTCAATTCGCCAACACAGAGTATACAGTCTGAATTTCACCTGAATTTGATTGGAAGGAAACCCAGAAAGCAACATTTGTTCCTCGGGGATAGACAGGTGAGCTCACCTTGGCAAGAGGCAGGCCCTCCTCCTCCGTAACACTCTAAAAAAGCCAGGACCAGACAGCGCCATCATCAGTCACATCTACAAGGACACAGGGTACCTGTCAGTTGTATTGGTGGTGCTGCTCAAGAATGATGTGGGGACGGGCACCTGGGTGGCTCAGTCGGTGAACCATCTGCCTTCAGCTCAAGTCAGGCCCACAGGGTCCTGGGATCGAGTCCCGGATGGGACTTCCTGCTCAGTGAGGGTCTGCTTTTCTCTCTCCCTCTGCCCCTCTCACCTGTTTGTGTTCTCACTCACTCTCTCTCAAATAAATAAAATCTTAAAAAAACAAAGAATGCCTCTGGGAGTATTGCTCACTATGAATGGGGTTAGAGCATATGGAGGCATTTGGTTCCCAGGCATGGGCTGAAGGCCACCGTTGGGCCTCCTGCAGTAATAGGGCTATAATGTGCATGCTGTGATGAGATTTCTTTATCTCGTCTTTTCATCTTTTTCTTTCTTCTTTCTTTCTTTCTTTCTTTCTTTCTTTCTTTCTTTCTTTCTTTCCTTTCTTTCTTTCTTTCTTTCTTTCTTTCTTTCTTTCTTTCTTTCTTTCTTTTAGAATGTGGAAAATGGGAATTGTGCAGGGGCAGTGCGAAACCCCTCCTGAAGAAATATGCAATCTCTCTCTCACTCTTTCCATCTCTCCCTCTCCCTCTCTACATCTCTCTGTCTGTGTCTGTCTCTCCCTGTCTCCCACACAAAATCATGCACTCACAATCACACCACATAGAGCCACAAAAGACACCCCAACCCAAGCCTCACGCACACACACCCACATCACACACAGGGAATACAATGCCTTCCTAGGACTGTAGACACATGGACACACTTTTTCACCTGGGAAATCTCTGGTCCGCCACACACCCCTACAACCCAATCAGGGCGGCTCGCCAGACAGGATGTCGCACCTGCATTACCATCTAGAGTTTTGTCTCAGGGAGAGGCTGATTCCAGAATACGTACCACTCTCGCTGGTTGCTGGGGTCACCTGCAGGTACAGAAAGGAGGATGCCGTAAGGCTCAGTTCATGCTATACTCTCTCTGTCTGCGTGAGCTTTATATCCCTCAATGACTTTAGGAACCCAGATGGAACACAGTGGTTGATTCCAATGACCCCAAATTAAGTGAACTGGAAGCCTGTAGGAAGCTGTTTTTCCTGGGGGACATGTCTGTCCAGTCCATTCAGGATGGTGACTACAAAATGCTTCATCCAAGCTGGAGAAAGTGTTACTGAGGGACAGGATCCTACCACAGCGTTTAGAACCAGGTTTGGTGTCGCCAATGGTAAATGCCCTCTCGAATCAGCTAACGGTTGGCAGAGACAGCCACTCAACGCTCTCCCCAAGAGGAAAATTGTATGAGATATATATGTATAATCTCAAATATACATTGTCTGATTTTCATCTGAATTTGGAAAGAAACCAAGACAGCAACATCTGTTCCTCGGACAAAGATCTTCTAGCTCACCATGGCAAGAGGTGTGCATCCAGTGCTGTCTCCTTTGATGGGATCGACATCTTCCTCCAAGGAATCTAGGACACAGAATACCTGTCAGCACATTCCTCTTGTTGCTCAAGAGTATTCATGGAATGATGCTTGATATGGACAGGAGGCTGGGGTGTATGGAGCAGCTGGTTTCCAAGCATGGACTTAAGTACCCCTGCTGGGCCACCCACAGCAGTAAGGCTCTAAAGTGCACAGTGTGATGACATGGCTTTGGAGAAGGTTGATATCATGCAGTATCTGTCTGACGTATCTCCTGGAGAAACACGTTTCTCTCTCTCTCTCCCTCTCTCTCTCTTTCTCAGTCTTCTCTCTCTCTGTCTCTTTGTCTCTGTTTCTCTTGCTATTTCTCTCTCTCTCTCTCTCTCTCACACACACACACACACTCACAATCACATACACAAGATACGTAACCCCCAAGCCTCAGGCACACACACCCACACCACCCAGGGGGAATGCATTGGTTTCCTAGGACTGAAGACACATGCACATAGTTTCTCGCCTGGAAGTCTGCTTTTCCCCACAGTCCCAAGCCTCAGTCCTACCAGGAACCTGGAATCAGATGGCCCTCCAGACTGAGGACAGTGACCTGCCTTACCATCTAGAGTTTTTCCTCAGCAAGGAACGGATTCCAGAATACTTACCACTTCCACATGGTGCTGGGGCCACCTGCATTTACAGAAAAGAACACACCCTGAGAGTCAGGTCATATGCATACTGTGTCATCACCTGTTCTCTTGGTGACTATTGAAAACAAAATGAGAGACAGCAGGAAAGACAAAGGCCTGGAAAGGAAGCACAGTGTGCCCCCATGGAAAAAGCATGAGCTTTTCCTGTGGGATGGATCTCTCAAATTCCCTGAAGTACAATTACAAAACACTTAATTCAGGGAAGAAAGACCTCTTCTGAGAAAAAGTTCCCCTACAACACAGTTTACAACCTCCCTTCCCAGCACGCCAAGAAAATGGTACCACACATCTAAAAACCACACTGTCATGTTGTCATAGCTGAACTCACTTCAAAAAGAGGAAACTCAAGTAAGAAACATTTCTCTCAGGCAAAGACATCCAAGCTTACCCTGGATGTGTTGGGCCACAGTGCTTTCTTGCCAAGGTCCTCCACCACACCCCTGGTAGACTCTAAAAGGACACAGAGTGAGTGTCAGTCCATTGTTGGTCCTACTCGGGAATTACTCTGTGATCACTGTTGTTATGGACACGAGACAAGACTGTAAGGGAGTGACTGGTTAAGAAGCATGGGCTGAGCTGCTGCTGGGCCATTCTCCTTGGTGGGTGAGGAAATGCAAACAAGAGGATGCGGAAACGAAAGAGAAACAGACCTTTGACTTTCTACCTTAGGCAACCTGGTCGATGTGAGTCAGTTAGTCTACAAATAGGTCACCTGGTTGCACACTGTGGTGTCCTGCGGGAGCCCCACCCCTCCCTCTGCCCATAGTGAAGTCTCTCTATTTTTTATGCCAGGAATAAGCTCCTCCAACTGACCATCCGAATGGGAGACAGAATAGAGGACACAGAGTACCTTCCCGCCCTCGGTGCTCTATCTCATGAATGACTCAGATAGCTCTACTTGACTGGAATGACAGAACAGTGGAGATGGATGTGGTTGGTTAAACATGCAGTTGCCAATGGCAAGACTTGTTTCCTTCTGATGGTTGAGTAATTTACAGTGTATCTATATTACAAATTGGGGGCTGCTGAAGGGGGGGTTGGTGAGGGATGTGGTTGGTTTAACAGCATGCACCTGCCAATGACAAGATTTGAGTCTTTCAAAAGTTGAGTAATATTCCCATATATCTAGAGAACACACTGAGGCTGCTGAAGTGGGGGGATTGGGTAATTGGGTGATGGGCCTAAAGAAGGGCACTTGATGGAATGACAACTGGCTGTTACCACAACAGATGAACCACTAAGTTCTACCCCTGAAACTACTAATACATTATATGTTACCTAATTTGAATTTAAATTAAAAAAAAAGCCTGCAGTTGGCTATTGGTGAGCCCCCGTCTTCATGGAAGTAGATGCAGAGAAGAGAAGCAGCAAAGAAGGGAGAAACAGAGTCCTGGCTTTGCCATGGAAGGCAAAGGTACACCTGAAATGAATGGAATATGGTGTGTCAACTCAACTACTTCCATTAAATAATAATAATGATGGAAAATAAAGACACCCTAAAGACAGAAGATAGTCCAAAAATTTAAAAAATATGAAATAAATAAAAATAACATCATTAATCTTATGGCATTTTTCTGACCAGTGTGTGTCTCATGTGTGTGTTCATTGTGTCGGGTGGCTCTCCGTGCTAGCAGTAGTCATCCACCAATGGGATGGTCCTTTTCAGTGGGAGGCGTGGGTTCCTCCCGACATCCTCTACCCCAGCTCTGTAAGAGAGCTCCAGGAAAAAGAGTGGACCCTGGGTTAGTAACCAAATGTTACTTTGAGTTATTTGTCCTTCTTGCTGGGGTGTGTCATTGCCAGCACTGGAGGCATTCTGGGGCTCAGGGGGATCATGCAATCTAAGAGCACTGAACTATCCCTTGATTCCCATTTGGGGCCAGCTGCTGAGAAGTGACCCAACACTGAGAGAGATTTACCAGGTTNGTTTGGGGCCAGCCGCTGAGAAGTGACCCAACACTGAGAGAGATTTACCAGGTTTTTCAATGCTGTGCCTCCCCGTCTCAAAATCTGTGAGCTGGACAGACAGTTTGGACCTCCTGTGTACTTTTCACACTAAGGGCTAAGCCCAAGTCTGCCCTCCATGTGACCACTGAGGCCACTTCATAATGGGAGACAGTACTTGGGAACTCCATAGACTCATGCAGTTCAGATATATACACAGGCCTTGGAAAGATTCTGCATGGTTTCTGTTGAGCCCATGGATCAGAGCTATGCTTGTCAGTGTGGTAAGTGCAGTTCAGTATGTCAGAGTAGCAGCATGGGCCCAGCCATCTGGGTTCACATTTTGGCATTTCCACTTAAGAGCTTGTGTGCTTGGATGCATTCAGCTCTGTGCCTCAGTTTCTCCATCTGAAGAGTGCCCTTAGCAAGCAAAGTACTGCATTGGTGGTGAGGGTTGAATGGTTAGTGTAAGTAAAGCATGCCATGGAAATGCTCAGGAAGGTTCCTTGGAGGTGAAATGTCTCGTCTGAGATGCCATAACTTCACAAAACTCAGAGCTGCAAACTCTGCTTCCAAGCTCCCATGCCAGTGCTTTCTCCATGACACACACCTGCTTTGTCTAAAAAGCACTCCATTACGTTAAGCCAGACTCGGTGTTTAAGGAGTCACATAAAGGTCTCAGAAATGCTTTTGCTGACTGCCTGAGGACACACTAAGTGGCCATTTCCCAAAATAATGTGCATGATGCCTCCAGAATGAATTAGTAGCCTGACCTGACAGCTCTCTGGTCAAACATGACGAACACCAGGTTACTGGTGGGAGAGAGAGCTTACATACATAACATACTCGTGTTCTACAACATGTGAAACTCTATCATCTTGTGTGATATCCTCTACCTACATGTGAGCACCTCAAGCTAAGAGCTGTTGCCCAGTCATGCGAATGACCAGAGCTTCGCCTTTGAGCAGCATGCTGGATGCAGAATCAGGGGACCTGACCTGTGCATTACCTCACAACCACATGAATAGAGGCTCGTGCTTTTCTAAAGCTGGAGCTCTATGTGCACAAGGATGCAATTGTCTACATACAGAAATTCATATGTCTCTTCATCTCAAAAAGTTACCTTTTTACTAACTCCCTATGTACATGTGTATCTAACCCTCTCTGTCAAAGGGTTTCTTGGTCTGTCATTGTGTGTGAAAGGCTGGATACTCAATGGATATATGTAAAAACACATATATTCTCTATTTTCATTAGTCCATACCTCTGGGAGGGTAACCCATTGAGTGAAAGCATATGGCTGATATTTCTGTAAACCTCTAACTTAGGATAAAAGCCAATGTAAGAGGTAGAATGTCAAAGAAAACGTGTGTTTTGCTACATAAGCTGACATCTAGACACAGGCTTCTCGGCTGTTTTTGGAGNTCGGCTTTTTTGGAGACCTGGTTATATGAATGGAAGCAGCGTGTGCCCAAATATCTTGAAGTCAAGACACATTTCAGGAGAAGGGAGATGGAAGGCACATGAAGACAAAAGTAGAGGGCTCCACATGCAAGGATCATGGAAATCACTGTCCACACTACGAACAAGAAAAAGCCTGAAGACACTGAAAAATCAACCACTCTCTGGGATCCATGAATAGGAGAGGACACAGGACAAGCCATGGCCCTGAGGAGACAGGAAAGGTAACACAGGGAACCCAGGTTTCCTGGAGCACAGACTCTCTAGCAGAATAAACAGTTTCTCCAGCTCACCTGGAACATTCAGCAAGAGACCTCATGCTGGGCCATAAAACACACACCAACATATTTCAAAGAGTAGAAGCAATATAACAGCTGCACTCCNGAGTAGAAGCAATACAACAGCTGCTCTCAGACCTCTATGAAATTAAACTAGAGCTCAACCACAGCAAGAAATCTTGGGAAATCCCCAAAGAGCTGGAGATTTAAAAAAAAATGGTCAAAGAGGAAGTTTCAAAAGAAGCTTGAAAAGATTTTGAACTAAATGAAATGAAAATACACGTTGACAAAAATGTATGCAAAGGCAGTGTTTGGGTGAATTTATACTACTGAATGTCATCATGTTGGAAAGTAAGAAAGATTCAAAGTGAATAGGCTTCCTCCTTAGAAAACAAGGCAAAAAGGGTCATGTCATATAAAGCAAGTGAGAGAAAAAATATAATGTAATTGCAGATACCAATGAAATGGAACACAAAAAACTCTCAGACAAAATCAACCAAACCAAGACAAAAGCTGGTTCTTTGTAAATAGCAGTAAAATGGATAAAGCTCTAGCCTGACTAAGCATGAAGAAAGAGGGAAGACACACATTAATATCAGATGAAAGAGGAGACGTCACGTTGAAAGGATTCTAAAGGAATACATGGAAAATTCTAGGATTCCTGAAAGGAAAGAGGCCAATTCCTTCAAAATCACAAAACTACCAAAACCCACTGAAAGGAAATAGATGATCTGAACAGGCATGTATCAAAGACATTTAACGAATAGTAAATACATTTCCCAGAAAGGAAGAGCCAGCCCCAGATGGTTTGACTGGTANTAAAATGATAAATGTAATGTTATGTATATTTTTTCTATCAAATCTTACAAAGCAAAACACAGTCTTGCTGTGTCATCCAGCCATCTCACTCCTAGGTATTTAACCAGTTGAGTTGAAAAATGTGTCCACATGAAAACTGGCCCAGGAGTGCTTCTATTGGCTTGGTTTATGAACACCAAATCTAGAGGCGACTAAGCTGTCCTACACTAGGTGAACGGAGAAACAACCGGCAATACACCCTTACAATGCAATACGATACTGTAATAAACATAGCTGAGCTACCGGAGCACATAGCTGGCTCACTCAGTTAAGCATCCAACTCTTGATTTTGGCTCAGGTCATGATCTCAGGGGCACAATATCCAGCCCCAGGTCAGATGGGTTCCCTGCTGAGCGTGGAGGCTGCTGAAGATTCTCTCTCCATCTTCCTCTGCCCCTCCCCACACACTTTCACTCTCTCTCTCAAACAATAATAAAAAAGGAGATTAAAAAAATAAGTGAGATTTCAAGTCACAAAAAGACATTGACAAATGTGAACTGTATAGATAAAAGTGTAAGAAGTCAGTCTGGAAAAGCAACATGCTTTACAGTTCCAACTAGATGACATTCTGGAGAATGAAAAGCTATAGAGATGACAAAAGATCCACTGTTGTTAAGATTTCTAGAGAATGATATTGAGGAAGACATAAAAAGTTGAAAAATATTCCATGCTCATGGATTGGAAGAATTAACATAGTTAAAATGCCCATGCTACCCGGAGCAACCTACTCTTTCAATGCTATCCCAATCAAAATACCGAGGACATTTTTCAAAGAACTGGAACAAATAGTCCTTAAATTTTTATGGAACCAGAAAAGGCCCCGAATCTCCAAGGAACTGTTGAAAAGGAAAAACAAAGCTGGGGGCATCACAATGCCGGATTTCGAGTTGTACTACAAAGCTGTGATCAAAAAGACAGCATGGTACTGGCACAAAAACAGACACATAGACAATTGGAACAGAATAGAGAACCCAGAAATGGACCCTCGAATCTTTGGGCAACTAATCTTTGATAAAGCAGGAAAAAACATCCAGTGGGAAAAAGACAGTCTCTTCAATAAATGGTGCTGGGAAAATTGGACAGCTACATGCAAAAGAATGAAACTTGACCACTCTCTCTCACCATACACAAAAATAAACTCCANTCTCTCACACCATACACAAAAATAAACTCCAAATGGATGAAAGACCTCAATGTGAGACAGGAATCCATCAAAATTCCAGAGGAGAACATAGGCAACAACTTCTATGACATCGGACAGAGCAACTTTTTCACGACACATCTCCAAAGGCAAGAGAAACAAAAGATAAAATGAACTTAAGGGACTTTATCAGGATAAAAAGATTTTGCACAGCCAAGGAAACAGTCAAAAAACCTAAGAGGCAGCCCCCGGAATGGGAGAATATATTTGCAAAGGACACTACAGATAAAGGACTGGTATCCAAG
>NW_023186647.1:0-1410 GCF_002007445.2 Ailuropoda melanoleuca | reverse complement strand
TGACATTGTTGGGGCCTCATATCATGTGTCTACAAAAATATTGTTGTTCATTTCCTACAGCTTGTATACTTAGTTCTTGGCTATTTCTCTTTCAGTGACATTCTCTTCCTTGGGAGCCTACATGAGGCAAGACTTTTGAAGGATTCAACTTCTTTAAATCCAAAATCTGGGATGTACGTATTCCACTGGCATTCTAGAATCTCCTGGGTATTTGCGCCTCCAGGATGTTGGACTTGCAATTCGAAACATCAGCCTGTCAGCTGTTACCAGACTCTTAATACATTGATGACTATCAATGTAGGAGTATCTCCTTTCTGTCTTCTCTAAATATTCATGAGAATTCACTTTTCTTTCCAATTCCTATCATTGCTTTATGTAAAGATGTATAGATTTTCATGACGTATCCCACTGTCTTAGGAATACTTGATATTTGATTTGTGTCAATACCGCAATTTATTTTTGGTCATGAGGCCTTATGGGAAGGTGTCTGTTGGTTCTGATTTTATGGATGAGAAGTTGGAGAACTGATTAGAACTGAGGAGGCAGGTTGGTTTATAATTTGTAGATTTTCAACTTTGGCTCATGATGCTTGTCAGAGCCATCTTCCTGTTTTTGGAGATCTGAGGTTCAAAGTTAGTCATCAACACATGATGTGTAGAGACCACTACAGAAAAACTGNTGTTGGTTCTGATTTTATGGATGAGAAGTTGGAGAGCTGATTAGAACTGAGGAGGCAGGTTGGTTTATAATTTGTAGATTTTCAACTTTGGCTCGTGATGCTTGTCAGAGCCATCTTCCTGTTTTTGGAGATCTGAGGTTCAAAGTCAGTCATCAACGCATGATATGTAGAGACCACTCCAGAAAAACTCATCTCAGTGGGAGGTCCAACTGCATATCATCATCCCATGTTGCTCTTTCTTCTGCACCTTGACAGCCCAGTGAAATGCAGAAGAGTAATTTAAAATATGATAAATAATTATGTAAGAAATATGCCTCCATATACTTTAACTCTGTTTTTCTTTTTTTAGTCTTGAGGAAGGCAGCTGGTATTTGGCTTGTTTAGCAGGCTGAACAGCAATAGCAAAGATATATTTTTTATTTTGCTTCTGTAAATTGGTAAACAATCCCAGTATCACTGCATGGAGAAGGCTGAACAAAGGAAGCATCAGAATAATTGAAGAAAGGTCATTGGAAGGCATCCACATGCCTTTTCTTAGTTCACATTAGAATATAGAGGGCGGAAAGACCAATTATTGGGTCAGAATTACTGCCTTGACAGATCTTTCTGTTTTGGAAACTGTAACAATAGTTGATCATCAAAATATCTCAAGACAATGTTTGACATTTAAGGAGTTTGGGACCTTGATATAATGAGATACGTTCAAAATGCTCCACTAGCAGAGTTAAGAA
>NW_023186646.1:0-709 GCF_002007445.2 Ailuropoda melanoleuca | reverse complement strand
ACTACTGGTTATTTATCCAAAGGATACAAACGTAGTGATCCGAAGGGGCACCTGCACCCCAATGTTTATAGGAGCAATGTCCACAATAGCCAAACTACAGAAAGAGCCCAGATATCCATCGACAGATGAATGGATAAAGTAGGTATGGTGTATATTTATAATGGAATATTATTCNATATTATTCAGCCATGAAAAAGAATGAACTCTTGCAGTTTGCAGTGATGTGGATGGAACTAGAGGGTATTATGCTAAGCGGAATAAGTCAAAGAAAGCAAATACCGTATGATTTCACTCATATGTGGAATTTAAGAAACAAAACAGATGAGCACATGGGAAGAGAAGGAAAAATATGATAAAAACAGAGAGGGAGGCAAATCATAAGAGACTCACTACAGGGAACAAAATGAAGGATTTCTAGAGCGGAGGGGGGCCAGAGGATGGGGTAACTGGGTGACAGACATTAAGGAGGACACGTAATGCAATGAGCACTGGGTGTTATATGCAACAGATGAATCACAAAATTCTACCCCTGAAAATAATAATACATTACATGTTAACTTGAATAAAATATAGAAATTAAATAGTAACCATCAAAAGACAGCAGTAAAATGAAATAAAGGATTTGCAAAAAGAAGGGAAAAACAAATCTGTAAAATTTAAGTACAGATTCTTACACTGCTGTGTCTTTTTTGTGTCAGAATGAAACCCA
>NW_023186645.1:0-761 GCF_002007445.2 Ailuropoda melanoleuca | reverse complement strand
TTTTTAGAAAGCTGAGGTTGTGCCAATGATGATCAAGATGTCAACCTTGTTATACCGCACCCAGAATTAGAAATTTACCACCCGGCCAGTCACAGCAGGTGATGGACACAGGAAAGCTCAAGGCCAAACAGTGCAGGCGAGAGCACAGAGGCTGAACTACCCAGTCCTTTGCCTTCTTCCAAATTTACCAAGTAGAGAAGTGGGTGAGGACGAGGAGACTTGGTTACATTGATTGGTACAGCTCCACGTGGAGACATGAAATCCAAGAAAAGGAGCTCTTCTGCCACTAACTTTCCCCTCAATATGCCTAGAAACATGTCTATTTCTCTATACTTCTGCCAATATTGAGTGTCACAAATATTTTTGATTTTTACCTATTGATTGGGCTAAAAATGTTATCTCATTATGGAATTATTTTTTAACTACGCTTGCCTGGGCCTCACTTTTGTAAATTTGGATTCAGTTGGTTTGCCATGATTCTCCTTTGCGCATTTAAAAACATTCACAAATCTCGGGGTGCCTGGCTGGCTTAGTTGGTAGAATGAATGACTGTTGATCTCAGGGTTGTGTGTTTGAGCCCCACATTGGGTATAGAGGTTACTTTAAAAAAATCTTTAAAAAATTCATATCTCATTCCTGATAATCGCGTTATTCAGGTAAGATTGAGAAAGCCTTGATATTTTATTGGGTTGGTAATAGGGTGTCAGCGAATGCTTTTCTCTACCTCTGATTTTCTGCTTTGATCTTTATTTACTTTATTT
>NW_023186644.1:0-744 GCF_002007445.2 Ailuropoda melanoleuca | reverse complement strand
AAACAGCTCTTCCCCATGGGGAAAATGTTTACATTTCCAACCTGGGATTAGTTTCTGACTCCCAGGGCAGGCGTCGGGTATTATGTTGCGGTTCCCTGGAGAGCCACCTGACAGGGGGAGAGCCATGTGCAGTTTGGAAGGGGGCTGATGAGCCAGTGTGCCTGCCGTGCACGCGTGCTCCCTCCAACCCTGCGCTACGCCTGCATCCTGCGGGGGGCTGGACGCCAGCGCGGCAGAGCAGAAGAAACCCACAGTTTGGGGTCAGAAGGACATGAGCTTCAGTTCCTGCTCCACCACTAACTTCCTCGTGTCCCCAGGTAATTGCTTGAACTCAGAGTCTCAGCCTCTCCAGTGCAAGCCACTGGATGGCCACCACCATTTGTGGGATGCTGCAAGGGGAACGTACGTGAAGTTCCAGAGATGTTACATACCTTTACTGAAGCTATTAGAATTTGGCAGGCGAAATTCTGTGGTTTTTGGCACTGCTTGTTTTTAAAACTTTTTTAATGAAANTACCTTTACTGAAGCTATTAGAATTTGGCAGGCGAAATTCTGTGGTTTTTGGCACTGCTTGTTTTTAAAACTTTTTTAATGAAAAATTCCAAATGTAGAGAAAAATAGAACAGAATAATGAGCCCCAAGCATTCACCAACTGGGATCCACAATTACTAACTCATGCTAATTTAACTCCATCCACACCCACCAACACTCCTGTCTCAAATTATTGTGAAGCAGAACTCAAAC
>NW_023186643.1:0-815 GCF_002007445.2 Ailuropoda melanoleuca | reverse complement strand
TTTGGTACCGTGAGTGAAACACGACGAACACAGCACTGAGAAAGACAATTCAGCCTAAACCCGCTTCCAACCAAATGCTTGCTCCCTGGGGTAATCCAGTCATAACTTCTGGCGGCAATGGAATGAAAGGCCCAAAACACGTCCATCAGAAACAACACCGTACAGGGACCGTCTTAGCACTATCATCACCCTTCGTGAATGGGGAAACATGAGGGAAAGTGGTCGCGGAAGCCTGATGAGAGTGCCCCATAATGGTCTCTGAGACCCCACACAGTCCAGGGAAATATCAACGATCATCATCTCCCGTGAATAAGGGAGCATGAATGAAAAGGTTCAGGATTTTCGAGGACTCAGCGCCCTTCTCATTGGTAATAAAGCAGAGCGTCCAGGAAAACACCTCCAGCGAACAGCAGACTTTTCACTGGGAACCCCGATTCCACATTGGGTGTAGGGGCCTGGGGAGGATCCAGCCCTTAGAACCAAGAAACAAAGTGTGAGTGGAAAGCCCTTGAAGTCACGACGGCCTTATGGAAGGTGGAACAGGAATCAAGGTGCTTTGGTACCGTGAGTGAAACACGACGAACACAGCACTGAGAAAGACAATTCGGCCAAAACCCGCTTCCAACGAAATGTTTGCTCNTGCTTGCTCCCTGGGGAAATCCTGTCAAAACTGCTCGCGGCAATGGAACGAAAAGGCCCAAAACACGTCCGACAGAAACAACACCGTACAGGGACAGTGTTAGTACTATCATCACCCTTCGTGAATGGGGAAACATGAGGGAAAGTGGTCGCGGAAGCCTGACGATAGTGCCCCA
>NW_023186642.1:0-1553 GCF_002007445.2 Ailuropoda melanoleuca | reverse complement strand
AAGATTCCTCCTACCCTAGGAATCATCTGGAAAGTCCATAGTGGGAACCAACTTGTTATCCAGGGAGGATGAATAAACAAGCTTTTCTCAGGGTGCATGTGTGTGTTTTTAGAGTCAGTCAACGTTTTNCCCTGTCACACTCCAGCTCAAAACCCTCCCATGGCTCCCCACTGCCCTCAGGATAAAGTCTGCTCCTTGGCCTGGCATTCAAGGCTTTTCGTGATCTGCCAGTCTCACCGGCTCATCTCACACTGCTGTTCCACCGACTACTGAGCGTTCAGCTCCCAGCTTTGGCTCAAGACATTCCTTCCACCTGGAAGGACTCCCTCCTTCCTAATCTTAAGATTCCTCCTACCCTAGGAATCATCTGGAAAGTCCATAGTGGGAACCAACTTGTTATCCAGGGAGGATGAATAAACAAGCTTTTCTCAGGGTGCATGTGTGTGTTTTTAGAGTCAGTCAACGTTTTTCTATTTATTCGGGTACACACAACCTTGTTTCAGAAAGGATTGGAAGTGGGCCATTAAATATTTATTGAGTGCCAGCCCTGCGCAGTGGAGTACCATACGCACATGCAATCATCCACACTCCCACTCACAGACCTGACCAGGGAACCATGAGGGCCAGGGCAGAGGGCTCCAGAGGGAGATCTCAGGAAGAAATGGGAATTTAGGGAGATGGGAGGGTGGCTGGAATGAGTGAACAGAGGAAGAGCATGAGAGGAGGCAGGAACAGAGGGAACAGAAGGAGCAAAGGCTGTGGGTAGGGGAAGAGAGGAGAGCCACAGCTTCCCTCTGTGACCTCGGCTTGCATTTCCTTTCCCTCTTGCCCAGGTCAGCTTCAAGACTTGTTTCCCTTTCCTCTTGCAACATCACTGGGTGAGAAACAGTGGGGATGGAGGCAATGGTGGGTGAAGACTGTGGGAGCCACTCGGGTTCCTGTTGCCCATGGGCAGAAACCTGCATCCCCAACCAGCTGGCAGCCCTGTGGGCACCTCACACTCCCGAATTCCCAGTGCTCTTCCCATCCTCCATTCATCTCCTCTGTCCCAACCAGTCTGAACATATATAACCACATCCATGTCATCAAGGAGGAAACGAAGGACCAGAATGTTGGTGGCAGATCAAGGACTCCAACCCTGTGTTATCAGAGGCTAAAATCCTTCCTCTGCTAACTATTCCAGGGACCATCTGTTCCTGAATCCTAGACAGCTGGGCATGGCAGGGGGGCTTAAGAAGTTTGTGTTGGGTCGGCACCCGAGGGGTCCCCTCTCTGCACTTTCCAGGAAGGGAGTTGCCAAGGCCCAGGATTGACCTTCACGGGCTACTTCAGATGCTGGACCCACCTACCTCTCCGCCCAGCCCTGGGGTGCAGCGCATAGCACCCAGCGGGGCACCAGGAGGCCTGGGCTTTGCCCTCACTTGCTGTGTGACTCAGGTCCAGGCCTCGGCCCCTTGCCCTTTCCCTTCTGCAGGCAAGGGGCTGAGCTGGAGGGTCTTCAAGCCCTGAATTCTCTGATCTCTGTGGCCTCTGGTTTCCATAGGACTTGGTTT
>NW_023186641.1:0-826 GCF_002007445.2 Ailuropoda melanoleuca | reverse complement strand
TCATTATTGCCAGACATGGTTGGGAGTTCAGCTTCACATAAAGCCTTCACTGATGTCACTCTGGCTGAGAGAAGCAAGGATGCCACCTTATTGTTCCCCAAATAACCCTCACTGACACTTCAGAGGGCTGACCTTATTACCCTGGCTTTCCATTAAACATCTGTTGATACCTTGATAATAGAGAAAGTATCTCACTACCATCAGGGTGGGGTGAAAGTCTAGGCTTCCTACATGGCCTACCCTGACACTTAGGGAGGAGAGGATTTATTGCCCAGTGGGACTGAAAGTCAGCCTTCTTCGAAACCTCCCAATGGAGAAGAGGAAATCTATCTCACTGTAGCCTGAGATGGTGAAAGTCTACAATCCTTAACCAGCCTTTGTTGGCAGGGTTGGAGCCACATTTTGTTCTATGCTGTTTGGTGGGAGTAGAATGTTTATTACCTAGGAGTTTACTTTCTTGCTACCTGGAGGCTTTCCTGGTCTTTTGGACAAAGACAGCAGCCTTTTCTTGGGATTTGTTATCTGTGCCCATTTGGTATTTCTGGGTTGCTCACTTCTCCAGCACCTAATCTGGGCAAATGAGGGAAAAAGAAAATCCAGGGAACCCCGTGTCATGTAGTTACCTGGATTCCAGAGTCCCTAGGCAGTTTGCCTTCTTCTGTCTTTCAGGATTTCATGTCTGTTTTATACAAAATGTCCAAGGATTTTTTTTTTAGATGTATAGTAGGAAAAATAAGGGGAAAAAAGACTACTTCACATTTCTGGAAGGAAAGGTTAATGTAAAAATAATGTATCTTCCTGTGAATTTTTAGGCTTTTATTATTTT
>NW_023186640.1:0-636 GCF_002007445.2 Ailuropoda melanoleuca | reverse complement strand
GGGTATTTATATTAAGGAGTGATTCAAGGTGATCACAAAGATTTATGCTCAAAGTTGTTCATGAAGAATTGGACCAAATACCTAATCACAGAAGAATGTTTAAATATAGTGTATTCATGTGATATAAGTGCATGGCCATTAAAATTAATATTGTATGTCAGTACAAATAAGACAAATATTTGTAAATAATACTGATTAGAAATCATGATGTACAAAACTGAACTAATACTGATTGAGATATCTATCTAATTTGCCAGGTAATTATATATATATNNTATATATATATTACTAAACATATATTTTACAAAAAATAGGAGATGAATCAAACTAATAACTATTATCTCTTCATGGTATCAGTGATTATAAGAAATTATTTTAATTTTTATTCTGAAAATTCTAATTAGTATGTATTAATAACTCACTTTTAAAAAAGCAATCAAGCATAAATAGATGTTATAGATAGAGGTGAAGTCCCATAACCCCACACTTTCCTCCTCTCCTTTCCCACATTTAGGAAAGTTGACGTACTTCTCCACTGTTTACGAATGCCCTGATAGATGAACAATTGGGTTCCTCCCACTTTCCTGCTACTAACAAGAGTGTTTCAACACATATGATTGTACAAGTCTCCATTTT
>NW_023186639.1:1024-2028 GCF_002007445.2 Ailuropoda melanoleuca | reverse complement strand
AATGAATTAGAAACCAGAAGTACAGTAGAGCAAATCAACAGGACTAGAAGCTGGTTCTTTGAGAGAATCAAGAAAATTGAAAGACCACTGGCAAGACTTATCCAAAAGAAAAGAGAAAGGACCGAAATTAATAAAATTATGAATGAAAAAGGAGAGGTCACGACCAACACCAATGAAATTGGAAGGATTATTAGAAACTTTTATCAACAGCTATATGCCAATAAATTAAGCAATCTGGAAGAGATGGAGGCCTTCCTGGAAACCTATAAACTACCAAGACTGAAACAGGAAGAAATAGATTTCTTAAATAGGCCAATTAACTATGAAGAAATTGAGTCAGTGATAAACAACCTTCCAAATAATAAAACTCCAGGCCCAGACGGTTTTCCTGGGGAATTCTACCAAACATTCAAAGAAGAAATAATACCTATTCTCCTAAAGCTATTTCAAAAAATAGAAACAGAAGGAAAGCTACCAAACTCATTCTATGAGGCTAATATTACCTTGATCCCCAAACCAGGCAAAGACCCCCTCAAAAAGGAGAATTACAGACCGATTTCTCTAATGAATATGGATGCCAAAATCCTCAACAAGANCAAGATCCTGGCTAATAGAATCCAACAGTATATTAAAAGGATTATCCATCATGACCAAGTGGGATTCATCCCTGGGATGCAAGCATGGTTCAACATTCTCAAATCAATCAGCATAATATATCATATCAACAAGAAAAACTCAGGAACCGATATGATCCTCTCAATTGATGCAGAAAAAGCATTTGACAAAATACAGCATCCTTTCCTGATTAAAACCCTTCAGAGTGTAGGAATAGAGGGTACATTTCTCAATCTCATAAAAGCCATCTATGAAAAGCCTACTGCAAGCATTATTCTCAATGGGGAAAAGCTGGAAGCCTTTCCCTTAAGATCAGGAACACGACAAGGATGCCCACTCTCGCCACTATTATTCAACATAGTACTAGAAGTCCTTGCAACAGCAATCAG
>NW_023186639.1:0-870 GCF_002007445.2 Ailuropoda melanoleuca | reverse complement strand
GCAGGATACAAAATCAATGCTCAGAAATCAGTTGCATTTCTATACACGAATAATGAGACTGAAGAAAGAGAAATTAGGGAATCCATCCCATTTACAATGCACCAAAATACCATACGTTACCTTGGAATTAACTTAACCAGAGACGTAAAGGACCTATATCCTAGAAACTATAGATCACTTTTGAAAGATATTGAGGAAGACATAAAAAGATGGAAAAATATTCCATGCTCATGGATTGGAAGAATTAACATAGTTAAAATGTCCATACTACCCAGAGCAATCTACACTTTCAATGCTATCCCGATCAAAATACCGAGGACATTTTTCAAAGAACTGGAACAAATAGTCCTTAAATTTGTATGGAACCAGAAAAGGCCCTGTATCTCCAAGGAACTGTTGAAAAGGAAAAACAAAGCTGGGGGTATCACAATGCCGGATTTCGAGCTGTACTACAAAGCTGTGATCACAAAGACAGCATGGTACTGGCACAAAAACAGACACATCGACCAATGGAACAGAATAGAGAACCCAGAAATGGACCCTCGGCTCTTTGGGCAACTAATCTTTGATAAAGCAGGAAAAAACATCCGGTGGAAAAAAGACAGTCTCTTCAATAAATGGTGCTGGGAAAATTGGACAGCTACATGCAAAAGAATGAAACTTGACCACTCTCTCACACCATACACAAAAATAAACTCCAAATGGATGAAAGANATAAACTCCAAATGGATGAAAGACCTCGATGTGAGACAGGAATCCATCAAAATCATAGAGAAGAACATAGGCAGCAACCTCTATAACATCGGCCAAAGCAAGCTTTTTCATGACACATCTCCAAAGGCAAGAGAAACAAAAGATAAAATGAACTTG
>NW_023186638.1:0-1053 GCF_002007445.2 Ailuropoda melanoleuca | reverse complement strand
AATATCAAAACCTAAAAGGAAAAGAAAAAATGCATTTAGTTTAATAATATTTTGACATTATAAGTATGCAAAAATCACTCTAGACTGCCTTTGAATGTTAATAGGAGAAAACATGCCATTTGCAAGAAACCCACGAGAAACTTGACTATATAAAGAGGTTAAAACACACTTTAATTTTATTCTTGTTGGCCAACTACCTCAGCCAAATTATAGCTTCATATCTTAATAAATATCTCTATTTCTGATATATTAACTCACTTTCTTTCTTTTTAATTGCATTTTGAATTACCAGAGTGATAAGCAATGTATCTTAATAAATGTAGAATAGCTTGTCAAATGTTTGAAATCAGGTACTTATTCTTATTGATTTGTATCATCTACTAAACAACACAAAGTATTGAAAATAGCAGGTGTTTAGAAAATATTTCCTGAATTGATTGGTGATAATATTACAAAATTGATTGCATTTATAAGTCAGAGGACATCCATCCATTCATAAATATCATTTAATAGAATATGAAAATATATCATATATTATGCTATATCTAGTATATAGCATATATTATACTACATATTTATTTATTTTATATATGTATTGACCTCATCTCCCTTCCTCAAAATTCACTTGTTCATTAAAGTGAAAAAAAAATAAAGAAAATAAAATCCTTCAGCAAAATAAGGAAACTTCAAGTCACAATCTATGCAGAGTACAGGTCCAAATGTATAAAAACTAAGCTCCAACAATACCAGGCACTGAGAAATAATACATATTTCCTAAGACTTTATGCAAGATAAAAATGTGTTTAAAAGTAGGTGTGATATATGTAGAAAAACTATCAAATATTCATATAATTAACAGAGCTGAAGTTGGCTATGAAAAAAAGAGATTATATCCCTAGAGGAATGAACTTCAAGCAGTTTTACTAAGGTACCTCCAAAAAAGATTTTTTAAAAAAGTACTGTATACTCACTCAAACATTTAAAAAACTATGTAAATTTTTATTATAACTTTATATAATTGCAATGATGTAATTTTTTATAACCATTACATCA
>NW_023186637.1:0-1889 GCF_002007445.2 Ailuropoda melanoleuca | reverse complement strand
CTCTGCTGGGTGAGGGGCCTCCTCGGGGCTTTCACACCACCCTGTGCTTCGTCTACTGAAATGCTCATCTCCTGGTTTGTAACTCACTGCCTCCTCGACCAGGCTGTGAGCTCTGTGAGACNTGCTTCTCTCACCTGTCAGGAACCCCCTCTCCCTTCCCCCACCCACTCACCCACCCTTTACTCCTGCCCGACCCTGTTCCTCTTGAAGGCTTCAGTTTAGATGCCACCTCCTCTGGGAAGCTTTCCTGGACACCCTCTGCTGGGTGAGGGGCCTCCTCGGGGCTTTCACACCACCCTGTGCTTCCTCTACTGAAATGCTCATCTCGTGGTTTGTAACTCACTGCCTCCTCGACCAGGCTGTGAGCTCTGTGAGAGTGGGCGTGAGAAGCGTCTGGCTCACCATGGGCCGGCCATCCAGGTTTGCCTGGGACTGAGGGGTCCCCAGGGTGCTTAGACTGAGTATTAAAATGGAAAATCCCAGACAATCCAAAGCTAGTTGGTCACGCCAACTGCAACCCTGATGCTTCACAGAGTCTAGTCCAAGGTCAGCTCAACTCATCTTTGTTGACAGAACAGTGAGTAGATTCACCTGTGTTTCCTAAATGGATGCACGAAGTTCATCATCAAGGATTTAATAAACCAAAACCATTAGCCAGGCTTATGGAAGCCCCTGGAAGACCCCAACCCCTTCCATTCTGATGCGAGCTCCGAGGTCCTATAAAAATCATAGTGTTTCTGCTCTCCAGCCAGGGCCCAGATTCAAGATCAGGATCCAGGCCCACCCTCCCGTCTGCACAGAACAGGAGGTCAAAGCCATGGGCAAACAGCCAGGATGGCAAGTCCAAAGACCTAATTCTTGTGGATGCAGAGGCCAGCCCACCCTGGGCAGCACTTAGCTGCCCCACCTCGGGGCCCCAGGTTCTCATTCTTCTGCCGTCCCAGCCCTGTTATCTGACCCTCCATCTAGGACAGCTGATCTCCCCGTCTTTTGGTGGCCTGCAAAACTAGAAACTCGAAAACGCTTCACGGGTTTTATTTTTATCTTTCGTATTTTTTTTTAAAGATTTTATTTTTATTTATTCGATAGAGAGAGAGACAGCCAGTGAGAGAGGGAACACAAGCAGGGGGAGTGGGAGAGGAAGAAGCAGGCTCATAGCAGGAGAGCCTGATATGGTGCTCGATCCCATAATGCCGGGATCACGNCGCTTCATGGGTTTTATTTTTCGTGGCCTGCAAAACTAGAAACTCGAAAATGCTTCACAGGTTTTATTTTTCTCTTTCTTTCGTATTTTCTTTTTTCCTTTTTCTGGGGCAATCAACCCTCCATCCTTATCACATTCTGAAAAAAGGGGCCAATCGCGTCTTCTGGCCCAGTGGCCTCCGCCAAGACAAAAGCTGTTTGGATTGTTTGTGCACCTGTAAGTTTGGAGCCCTCAGAGGCTTCCAGGACAGACAGGCGCACACTCCACGCCAGAAGCAACTCGTTGCCCTGGAAGGAGAGGCTTAAAAGAAGATAGCAGAGGGGGTTCTCTGTGCATTAGAGCCAAAGTGGTAGGTTTCAGGTGGGAATGCCCCACCTCACCAGGGAGGACACAGGGGATCTTTTCGTGAGACCCATGACCCACATAACAGCAGAAAACAAAGACGAACAATTTGGTGAATTATTGCACGATGAACACACACGCCCCTTCCAGGGCAAGACACAGAACATGGTGCGCACCCCAGAAGCCCCTTCCGTGCTCCCTCCCCACCCGAGGGAACCACCGCCTTGGCTCCTGAGGTCATGTTTTCCCTGGTTTTTCTTTATGTTTTGACTGAAGGGAGGAGGTATCCCTCCACACTCATATTTAGCTTCCATTTCAAGCTTCTTATAATGAGAACTGCCAA
>NW_023186636.1:0-1049 GCF_002007445.2 Ailuropoda melanoleuca | reverse complement strand
GAAAAACTTCTATGTATAAACATATAATAAATATAATATATAATTTATATATAAATATATATAAACTTTTATATAAATATAATATATAATAATACAAAAATACAATAAAATACAATGGAAGGAAAAATTATGTATATATTAAAAATTTTAATAAGAACAAAAAAAGAATTAAAAAAATAAGAAAATACCTGAAAAAATAAAACTGGAAGACTAAAAAAATCATAATAAAAAAACACACGCAAATGCTATATACGGTTTTTCCCAAAAGCTGAAGTTTTGCAGTTCTCTATGATCGGTAAACTTGGTGCTAGCGAGTTGTTCCAGCTGGTCTTCCAGAGGAGGGGTCTGTTGCGGTGATTCTCAGGTGTCCTTGCCAGGTGGAATTGCACTCTCCTTACCACGGGACGGGGCTCAGTGCAGGCAGCTCCAGATTGCACTTTGTTGCACACTGTTTTGTTCTCTGAAGGCTTTCAGCACTGATGGGGTGCAGGGGTCTGGATATGGTCGTGCCCCAATCTCTATTCCACCCCCCTCCACTCTTCAGGGAGCCCTCACAGAAATGCAGTCAATCACTCTTGTCTCCCTGGTTTCCGACCATCCTCATTGTGACCGGGCTTGTGACCGAGTTTTTTTTTTATCTCAGCCACCCCACCTGGTTTCGAGTCTCCAAGCTTTACAGACTCCTGTGGTGCGGACCCAAGCCGATCCTTCCAGGGGAGCGGGAGGTTGTCTCGCTGTGCTTCTGCATTTTGCTGGCCCCTGGCCAGAGAGGAGTCATGTGAACATGCAGCAATTCACAGTTTATGGCAACACGGAGCAAAAAGCTGGCTCCTAGACTTGCTGTTTTCAGCTGGCTTCCCATCTCTGATGCCTGGAAACTCTGCCACATCTGGCACACACACACACCCCTTCTTCTTGTGACTCTGGGGATCCTGGGGCCACACTATCCGATGTGGGATTCCATCCCGCTTCGCCCAATGAGCATCTTGAAGCCAGGGACGTCCCCCACTGTAGCGGACTTCTAAAAGTTCCAATTTTGTGCTCCCAAG
>NW_023186635.1:0-884 GCF_002007445.2 Ailuropoda melanoleuca | reverse complement strand
TATAAATATTTAACAGTGATACCTAATTTGCCCAAAAAGTAGCACTTGGAAGTTTCATGCATTCTAACCAGTCTTCCATTGATAAGATTATTCGTTTTTGTGAAACTTATACCTATCAAGTTCTTCATTACAAAAAAAAGCAATTTTAGGGGGATCTGGGTGATGCAGTCAGTTAAGCGTCGAACTCTATGTTTTGACTCAGGTCATGACCTCAGGGTTCTGAGATCGAGTTCCACGTTGGGCTCAGCACGGAGTCTGTTTGAGTTTCTCTTTCCCTCTCCCTTTGGCTCTCCCCCTGCACTGTGTGTGTGTGTGNTGTGTGTGTGTGTGTGTCTTTCAAATAAATAAGTCATTTTTTTTAGAAAGGCAATTTTAAGTATAAAATAGAATCAGCAGATACTCTCAGAGTCACTAAAGGCAGCAAGTTTCATGATTTATCATGGCTGATTAACACTTAAGCCAACAATTCCTAAAATATCACTTTCTACTATGGAACAGTGAGCAGAATTTGACCTTTGTATAACATTAAACTAGAACTGCAGCCAGGGTTTGTACCCTGACAATGTAGAAATAGGTAGTTCTTTTTACTTTTATGCTCTGGTAATTGTATCCAATTAATAGCTATTGGGCTTCCAGAAATTTAAAAAGAATTTAAAAAATTACTCCTGCAACCAAACAGAATACTTCCAATTTGATGGTGTTATAGCTATAAAATACTTTATACCAAGAGGGGTATCTACTGCCACTTACGGGTTTTATGTCAATGTGATATATCTTATAGAAAATTCTTTTTTTTTTTAAAAAAGATTTTACTTATTCCCTCAACAGAGAGACAGCCAGCGAGAGAGGGAACACAAGCAGGGGAGTGGGAGAGGAAGAAGCAG
>NW_023186634.1:576-748 GCF_002007445.2 Ailuropoda melanoleuca | reverse complement strand
AGGATTATTAGAAACTTTTATCAACAGCTTTATGCCAATAAATTAAGCAATCTGGAAGAGATGGAGGCTTTCCCGGAAACCCATAAACTACCAAGACTGAAACAGGAAGAAATTGATTTTTTAAACAGGCCAATTAATTATGAAGAGATTGAGTCAGTGATAAACAGTCTTC
>NW_023186634.1:0-291 GCF_002007445.2 Ailuropoda melanoleuca | reverse complement strand
AAGTGGGATTCATCCCTGGGATGCAGGGGTGGTACAACATTTGCAAATCTATCAGTGTCTTAGATTTTATCCAGAAACAAAAATTCAGAAATCATATGATTCTCTTAATAGATGCAGAAAAAGCATTTGACAAAATACAGCATCCTTTCCTGATTAAAACCCTTCAGAGTGTAGGAATAGATGGTAATTTCTCAAGATCAAAAAAGCCATCTATGAAAAACCTACAGCAAATATTATTCTCAATGGGGAAAAGCTGGAAGCCTTTCCCTTGAGATCAGGAACACGACAAGG
>NW_023186633.1:0-940 GCF_002007445.2 Ailuropoda melanoleuca | reverse complement strand
GCGGGGAGCCGTGAAACCGCGCACAGATATCGGAAGACAAACGGAAGGGGGAGGGAGCCGCCATGTCCAGGTGCTGGGAAGCGGTAGCCACTTGCACGGGGGAGAGGGCAGACCACGGACCCACACCCTCGAGACAGCAGACTGAGACCGTGAGCCGGGGGTGCGCGCTACGAGACTTCTCACGGAATTCCAGAACTCTGGTGTGCTCACTGGATCCAGACTGAGACCAGGAGCTCCGGGAGCACGCGCGGGCGCGCGGGGCGGCTGGCGGGTCACCTGCACCGGGGAGCGGGCAGACCAAGGACCCGCACCCTTGAGACAGCAGACTGAGACCGTGAGCCAGGAGCATGCGCCACCAAGCATCTCACGGAGCTCCGGAACTCCGGTGTGCTCACTGGATCCAGACTGAGACCGGGAGCTCCGGGAGCGTGCGTGGGGCAGCTGGTGGCGTTAGAAACACAAAGGACAGAGACGCGCTGGCCCTGGAAGTGAGGGCTGGGACACCCGGTGTGGGGCGCACAGCCCGGGATGCTGCAGGGTTGAGCAGCACCAACAGAAACAGAGTTATAGAGGCCAGAACATCAGTGGAGAACGGGCCGCAATCCCTCTGTTCTGTGACAGAGGCTGAATTTTGGCCGCTGCTGCTCTGATTCTCGGAAGAGGCACAGCAGACCGCCAGGGAAAGCCGCCAGAGAACAAAACCCTGGAAATACCGGCTCACAGGGTGCCCATCCCCATCCCCCCTTGCAGGGGACACGGAGACTNGGGACACGGAGACTCTACCCAAACAGGGTTTCCTGAGTATCGGCG
Source organism: Ailuropoda melanoleuca (assembly GCF_002007445.2). Taxonomy (NCBI): domain Eukaryota; kingdom Metazoa; phylum Chordata; class Mammalia; order Carnivora; family Ursidae; genus Ailuropoda; species Ailuropoda melanoleuca. The sequence goes on along the minus strand of NW_023186633.1, from coordinate 130 downwards.
CAGCAGGCCCCTCCCCCAGAAGGCAGACTGAAAAATCAAGAAGCCCACAACCTGCGGCACCTGAGTGGTGCAGTCATTAAGCGCCTGTCTTCGGAGTAGGGCGTGAACACAGTGTTCCGGAAAGGAGTCC
>NW_023186632.1:427-598 GCF_002007445.2 Ailuropoda melanoleuca | reverse complement strand
AGACATGAAGAACAAACAGAAATCTAGGGTAAACGTTACAAGTATCTTTAACAAAATAATTTATGCACTAACTAGATATAACTGAAGATATAAACCAGGCAACACAAAACAAATCCTAAAAGAAACAACTTGGAAAAGGAGAAGTAAAATAATATAATACTGGCTGTAATT
>NW_023186632.1:0-365 GCF_002007445.2 Ailuropoda melanoleuca | reverse complement strand
GGGGCACCTGGGTGGCTCAGTCATTAAGCATCTGCCTTGGGCTTAGGGTGTGATCCCAGGGTGCTGGGATCGAGATCCTCATCAGGCTCCCTGCTCCGCTGGGAGCCTGCTTCCTCTCCCACTCCCCCTGCTTGTGTTCCCTCTCTCACTGGCTGTCTCTCTCTCTGTCAAATAAATAAATAAAATCAATAAAAATAAATAAATAAATAAAGATGGAATTTTAAACTTTAAAAAATGAAGTTGTGGTAGTAAAAACAATGTATTTACTATATATAATGAAATTTTTGAAATATAAACTACCTAATGTAAAAGTAGTTTGTTGATAAAAGCTTGTATAAATACTTCCATAACTTTTGATTTTTTTT
>NW_023186630.1:1778-1973 GCF_002007445.2 Ailuropoda melanoleuca | reverse complement strand
CCCCCCCCCACAACCCTTTCTCTCATTCCAGGTCTGTGTAGACAGGTCCGATGCCTTGGTACGTGAGAATTTCTTTGCCCTGGCCACTTTCAATATTGTATCCTTAGATCTAATATTTGCGAATTGCACTATGACGTGACGTGGCATAGGTTTGTCGTGGTTGAGCTTGGGTGGGGTCCTCTCTGCCTCTTGGAC
>NW_023186630.1:1214-1537 GCF_002007445.2 Ailuropoda melanoleuca | reverse complement strand
TTTTTTCTTCTACTAACCCATCCTCCAATTCGCTAATGCGTTCCTCTGCCTCGGTGACCCTGGCCGTCAGAGCCTCTAGTTTTGACTGCATTTGGCTCATAGAATTTTTAATTTCTGTCAGATTCGTTCTCATTTCTGCCCTTAGGGATTCTATATTCTCAGTAACATTTTCATTAATACTTTTTTCAAGTCAACTCATCATCTTGACCATTGTTGCTCTGAATTCCAATTCTGATAATTTGGCTACATCCATATCTATTATTTCTGTGGCAGAGGCCACAGACTCATTTTCTTTTCTTTGCTGGGGGGGACTTCTCCTTCTC
>NW_023186630.1:0-1123 GCF_002007445.2 Ailuropoda melanoleuca | reverse complement strand
TAGAGATCTTAGGGATGTGGGCTTCTTCTTTAAAGATTTTATTTATTTATTTGAGAGAGAGAGACAGACAGTCAGCAAGAAAGGGAACACAAGCAGGGGAGTGGGAGAGGAAGAAGCAAGGTCCCAGCGGAGAAGCCCGATGAGGGACTCCTTTCCAGAACGCTGTGATCACACCCTAACCCGAAGACAGGCGCTTAATGACTGTACCACCCAGGCGCCCCGGGTTGTGGGCTTCCTGATTTTTCAGCCTGCCTTCTGGGGGAGGGGCCTGCGGCGCCAATACTCAGGAAACCCTGTTTGGGTAGAGGCTCCGTGTCCCTGCGAGGGGGGATGGGATGGGCACCCTGTGAGCTGGTGTTTCCAGGCTTTTGTTCTCTGGCGGCTTCCCTGGCGGTCTGCTGTGCCTCTTCTGAGAGTCAGAGCAGCAGCGGCCGAAATTCAGCCTCTGTCACAGAACAGAGGGATTGCGGCCCATTCTCCACTGATGTTCTGGCCACTTTAACTCTGTTTCTGTTGGTGCTGCTCAACCCTGCAGCATCCCGGGCTGTGAGCCCCACACCCGGCGTCCCAGCCCTCACTTTCAGGGCCGGCGCATCTCTGTCCTTTGTGTTTCTAACACCGCCAGCCGCCAGCTGCCCCGCGCTCTCCCGGAGCTCCCGGTCTCAGTCTGGATCCAGTGAGCACACCAGAGTTCCGGAGCTCCGTGAGATGCTTGGTGGCACGCGCTCCCGGCTCACCGTCTCAGTCTGCTGTCTCGAGGGTGCGGGTCCGCGGTCCGCCCACTCCCTGGTGCAGGTGGCCCGCCAGCCACCAGCCACCAGCTGCCCCGTGCACACTCCTGGAGCTCCTGGTCTCAGTCTGGATCCAGTGACCACACCGGAGTTCCGGAGTTCCGTGAGATGCTTGGTAGCACAAGCTCCTGGCTCACGGTCTCAGTCTGCTGTCTCAAGGGTGCGGGTCCTTGGTCCGCCCGCTCCCCCGTGCAGGTGGCTACTGCTTCCCAGTGCCCGGACACGGCGGCTCCCTCCCCCTTCCGTTTATCTTCCGATATCTATGCACGGTTTCATGGCTCCCCGCTTCGTACCTCAATACTCAGCGCTGGAGATGTTCATTTGTAGAGATC
>NW_023186629.1:0-942 GCF_002007445.2 Ailuropoda melanoleuca | reverse complement strand
ACTCAAACCATTGATCCAGCACCTGGGACAGCAAAATGCCAGAGAGAAGGGCAGAAGGGCCTCGGGGGGAATGTCCCCACTGTGGGGGCCAGCCCGAGGCTGGGGAGCCCCTCACCTTGGTAATTGGAGCTGTGNTAATTGGAGCTGTTAGGACCTGGTAATATTGGGGCAGCTGGGCTCCCAGCACGCGACCTAAAAGAGAAGACCCATAAAACATAAATCGAGACAGGCAAGAAGACGTCATTCCAATCTGTGCTATCGCTGTTCCTGTTCCTTTATCTGTAAAATGGGAGTAATATTTCATATTCCCAAGAGCTACTGTAAGGATTAAATGACATATGTAAAGTGTTTGCAAGTTCATAGGCATTGAATACATTTTAGTGGTTGGAATTATTTTTGGAAAAATGTTCACTTGTACCTTATTCCCTTACCTTGAACTCTGTAAGGCCCATCTCCCGGGGGGTGGCCAGCTTGGCCGGTCCACTGCTCGGAAGCTGATTCTCACCGTCTCGGAGAGTCACCGGGCAGTGCAGCCCCGAGGGCATGGGCTGTGATCTCTAGCTATCCTGGCCCCATGCCTGGCTTAGTGTCTGGCACACAGCACTTGCTCAATGAACTCGATGGCGTGAAGCCTCTTGGACTGGTCCTCTGAGAGGCAATGTCTACTTTTGGTGTTTGTGATACATTCTACCGGCTCCAATCCTTCACCGCTCCCCGTGTCCGCACACTTTTTCCATGCGACTATGCAGTGCCCCCCCACTGTAGCTGGGATGACCTGCCCTCTCCTAGATTCTGGAATCACCCACGTGATTTGCTTCGGCCGATGGGATGTTTACAGATGGGGTGCAAACAGATGCTTGAAACTGGCCCCCCCCCTGGCGCTTGCCCTCCACGCTTCTGCCTTTGACGTAAGAAGGCCATGTGTGGACCAGCCTGCTGCTT
>NW_023186628.1:0-1237 GCF_002007445.2 Ailuropoda melanoleuca | reverse complement strand
ATCCCATAACGCCAGGATCACGCCCTGAGCCGAAGGCAGACGCTTAACCGCTGTACCACCCAGGCGCCCCATGTGATCATTAAGCCAGCATGGTATTGGCACAAAACCAGACACATAGATCAATGGAACAGAATAGAGAGACCGGAAATGGACCCTCAGGTCTATGGTCAGCTAATCTTTAGCAATGCAGGAAAGAGTATCCAATGGAAAAAAGACCGTCTCTTCAATAAATGGTGCTGGGAAAATTAGACAACCAGATGCAGAAGAATGAAACTGGACCATTCTCTCACACCTTAACACAGATAAACTCAAAATTGATGAAAGACTTAAATGTTACACAGGAATCCATCAAAATCCTAGAGGAGAACATAGGCAATAACCTCTATGACCTTGGACATGGAGCTTCTTTCAAGACACGTCTCTAAAGGCAAGGGAAACAAAAGCAAAAATGAACTTTTTTACTTCATCAAGCTAGAAAGCTTCTTCACAGTAAAGGAAACAGTCAACAAAACTAAGAAGGAACCCACAGAAGGGGAGAAGATATTTGCAAATGACATTACAGATAAAGGATTGGTATCCAAGATCTATAGAGAACTTCTCAAACTCAACACCCAAAAACAAATAATCTAGTCAAGAAATGGTCCGAAGACATGAACAGGTACTTCTCCAAAGAAGACCTACAAATGGCTAACAGTCAAATGAAAATATGCTCCACATCACTTGCCATCAGGGAAATACAAATCAAAACCACAATGAGATACTACTTTACACCAGTTAGAATGTCAAAAATTAACAAGGCAGGAAAACAACAAATGTTGGCGAGGATGTGGAGAAAGGGAAACCCTCTTCAACTGTTGGTGAGAATGTAAGCTGGTACAGCCACTCTGGAAAACACTATGGAGGTTCCTCAAGACATTAAAAATAGAGCTACCATATAACCCAACAATTACACTACTGGGTATTTACCCCAGAAATACAGGTTTAGTGAAAAGAAGGGCCACATGCACCTCAATGTTCATAGCCGCAATGTCCAAAAAGCCAAATGGTGGAAGGAGCTGAGATGCCTTCAACAGATGAAGGAATAAAGAAGATGTAGTTCATATATTCAGTGGAATATCACTCAGCCATCAGAATGGATGAATACCTACCATTTGCCTGGACATGGATGGAACTGGAGGGTATTATGCTAAGTGAAATAAGTCAGTCAGAGAAAGACAATTATCATATGGTTTCACTC
>NW_023186627.1:474-699 GCF_002007445.2 Ailuropoda melanoleuca | reverse complement strand
TTCAGGATTTTCGATGAATCAGCGCCCTTCTCATTGGTAATAAAGCAGAGCGTCCAGGAATACACCTCCTGAGAACAGCAGCCTTTTCACTGGGGACCCCGATTCCGCATTGGGTGTAGGGGCCTGGGTAAGTTCCAGCCCATAGAACCAAGAAACAAAGAGTGAGGGGAAAGCCCTTGAAGTCACGACGGCCTTACGGAAGGTGGAAGAGGAATCAAGGTGCTT
>NW_023186627.1:0-203 GCF_002007445.2 Ailuropoda melanoleuca | reverse complement strand
CCAGGGAAATATCAACGATCATCATCTCTCGTGAGTAAGGGAGCATGAATGAAAAGGGTCAGGATTTTCGAGGACTCAGTGCCCTTCTCATTGGTAATACAGCAGAGCGTCCTGGAAAACAGCTCTAGCGAACGCAGCCTTTTCACTGGGGACCCCGATTCCACATTGGGTGTAGGGGCCTGGGGAGGATCCAGCCCTTAGAA
>NW_023186626.1:0-10904 GCF_002007445.2 Ailuropoda melanoleuca | reverse complement strand
GCCCGCTGAGTGTCTACAATACCTGTTATCCCCTTGGCAGCCAGAGGTATGGGGTCAGCCCAGGAGATCTAGGCAGGGTGGATAGCCCGGGGTGGCCCCAGACAAGACTTCATATTGAGTCTTTGTGGATCCAGGCCAGTGAATCTAGGCAGGAGCCATCAATAGTGGCCAGATTGACTCCAGGCGGTGGGTCCTCTAGTCCCACGACCTCCAAGATTTGGCAGGTATGTGTCATATACTAAGACCACAGACATATCGCCCTCCCATTCTCACTTCCTTCCAGCAGTGCCAGGCCTTTTATTCTGGAATGTCACAATTCCTGCAAGGAGAGGAGTCTTGCTGGATCCGCTCCCAGAGACCATTCAATTCAGATTCTCTGTGCCAGGCCTCTGAGCCACTGTTCACCCCTCCTGGACTCATCCTTTCTCCTCTGCTCTGGTACACACTCTGGCCTCATCCCCATCTTACCTTCCCTTAGAATGGCACCATGAGCTTGCCACTCTCCATCTGAACAGCTGTGAAATGCAGACAAACCTCTACTCTCACTGATAGCTCTTGGGAGCCCATGGGATTCAGGGCCAAATGCAACTGTCAAATAGCAAGTGGGTACCCAAATTATATGCAACCTTTTCTGCATCTTGGACTGAAGTTTCTGGAGCTCTAATGACCCCTTGAGCTGGGTCTGACGTCCTAAGCCATCTCCCCACGATTCTCCTCCACACTTCATTGAGCTCCTTCCGACCTGTGTGCTTGGCCCCTGCTATGCCTCACTTCCTCTACCCTTCTCAAATCCTCCCCTCCCAGTACCTAGGACTGATCAGTGGCCCATACTGAAGTCTTACAGGAACTGTAACCTGCCTTTCTCCATGTCTTGGGCCTTACACTGCCCTCCCCTAAACTTCTGTGGTCATGTTGAGCCTTGTCCTGTTTGGCTAGTTCTTCTCTTGATCCTGAGCAGGCTGAGTGTAAAAGTGCCTTTGAGCTCTCTGGGGCAAGATGGTAGTGTGAACACATGCATTTCACTTGGTTCAGAAACCCACTGAAGCTACAGAGATGAGAGTTTAAAAATACAAACCCACAAGACTGAGTATGGTGAAACGGGTCAACAGCAATGGCATTCTGGAACTAGAAGCAGATGCAGATGTGGGATCTTTCTCAGATTTAGAGAAAGGCAAATATTGATTTGGCACTGGGGGAAGCGGATTGAGGTCCCACCAGGCTTATATTGCAGAACTCCAGAAGGCTTGCAAACCAGTAGCCCCCAGGGAGAGGAGACCTAAACAAAGATGCCTGGGGGAGAGTTACTAAAGCTATTAGAGCACCAGCTCTCCCCATACAGTGGATGGTGGACGTCATTTCTGGGGAAACCATACACTTCCAGAGAAGCAATCTAAGTCGCCTCCCCAAAACAGCTCAGTCTGATGACACATAGAAGAGTTGACAGGCCCCAGTCATGCAGATGCTCACAGCTTCCAATCAGTAAGACCACTGCTCTTCATTGAGTGCTGGCCCCTAGGGATTACTAGGTATCACAAGAAATCAAAACACACATATGCAATTTAGTATTGAAGAAGCCATGATCCAGCTACTTGGTTTCTGGGAGCAAAGCACCCCTTCCCACATTCTTGCCTACTGAGATAAACTGAAGATCTCTCTTACTCATTCTGGTACCCGGTGTAAAAGGTTAGCAGCGTCCCCTGACCTGGACAAAAACCTTCATCCCTCACTTTGCAGTACTGACATCTGAGAACATGTCTGAGACTGAGGGTTTAAATCATGGGACAGTTTCGTCATGTGTAAACGAGTGCCCACCCTGGTCCCTGTCTTCCATGTCCGTGGGGCGCTCAGCAGAGGTCGAATGAAGGACCCCAGCACCATCCTCGCTGGAATCCTTCCCGGGGTTGGTGGAGAAAGTCCACGATGAGGCCCGCCTTCCGGGCCGTATCCCGCTTCCTCCTGGGACCACCCGGAGGCGAGTCTCGGCCGAACTACGCTACAGCAGCCGTCACTTCCGGCCTCCAGGAGGACCGGGCGACGCTCTGGCCGTTGCCTTGGAAACCGAGGGAGGCGGGCGCGTATCCTCTAGTGATTATCAAGCGTACTGCTCAGCGGCTAGAGCTAAGCGTCTGGAGGAACGCTGGGGAGGGGCCTCGGTGGGGTGCCAGCTCTGAATGGCCGTAAGGTCACGCTCCTCCCCCACCTCACTTGCCAATAGGCGCCGGGTCCATTGTGCACATGCGCAGGATTCTCACATACCGTCCGTCACGGCCGTTGGTGAGTCTAGGGCTCGGATGCAAAGGAAGAGCGGTCGCTAGTGAGGGGAGGGAGTCCCCCACCTCTGCTACTCTTCAGATTTCTCTAAAAGGAACAGAGCTCTTCTCAGTCGTGAGAGGCCTTTGGAAATGAGCATCCGCTGGCGGAGGCCGCGCCCGTCCTTGCTTGCTGAGTCTCACGGGAAACGTAGTCCGAAGGGAGGGGGGCGGTACCTGCCCCGCAGGCGCGTGATTCGCCGGGGCGGAGTTGCCATGGCAACGCGCAGAGGGGCGGGGAGGCGGGGCCCCTACCAGAAGCGGCGTCCCTGCGTCCGCGCCGCGGTGGAGTTGAGCTTGGGCTGGGCTGGGCGCGGCTTTTTCCCGGCCCTGGAGACCGGGCCGCCCTGCGCGCCCAGCACCCCGCCTACCTCCCGACGCGCTGCGCGCTCCAGCTCCTGGCCTCTGCCCGGCCCTTCCTGCGCCCAGCACCGTGTTCCCCGTCCTCTGACGAGACCTCGTCTTCCCCCTCCCTTTTAGGAGACGCACTCTAGGGGATCGGGCCTGGTCTAGATGGCCTAACAGGTCCCCCAGCTGGGCTTGTTTCATTGCAGACCCTCTTGACGGCCGGGACACAGTGTTCGCTCACGACTCCACGCAACTCGTAGCTTTGTTTTGTTGTGCTTGTCACATTTTCCGGTTCGGGGCGCTCTGAGTCATTAGTTCGCTGGGGTCAGCGAGCACGGTGTCTTGGAGTACACGCAGCCCCAGCCTCGACCCATGGCACACACGTGCCTCATGCTTCTAGCCGGCCCCTCAGGGTGCGCACTTCAGTCAACATGTCCCGATGTCCTGGAGATCGTGGGGACACACACTCCACCATAGCCCAGCTCGGCCCGGTGTCCTACTGCTGCCTCCTCCCACCTTCACTGCGCCTGCTCACCAGGGATGATGGCCTCACCTGGTCCCTGGCTCCCTGTCCCTCCGCCTCCTGCCGGTCACTTTCCCTGGCTCCTGAGTCAGACCCTGGAAGCCTGCGATGACTCCTTTTGCCTACCTTTTCATCATCTCCTGCGGTTTCCTGGAAACAAAGCATTCATCCACAAGGCTTCTTTCTGCCTTCAGTTCCTGTCAGCAGCCAGCTCCCGTGACCCCTCCCTCCACAAAGCCTTCCCAATCTCGTGCATCCCTGTGCCAGGGTCCTCCCTCCCTGAGCCTCAGCTCCCTGGGCTGGGCCTGTCTGCCCTACCCTAGCCATGGTCTCTTAGCCCGCACCCTGATCCCTCCTTTCCTGCAGGTCCCTCTTGCTGGCTACAAGAAGACACCCTACAACAATGCCATCCCCACTGGGCCCCCCACGCCTGCCCTCTGTGGACCCCGTGGCCATCCTGGAGGAGACTGAGGCAGCACGCCTGCGCTTCCGGGGATTCTGCTACCAGGAGGTGGCAGGTCCCCGTGAGGCCCTGGCCCGGCTTCGAGAGCTGTGCCGGCAGTGGCTGCGGCCAGAGGCATGCTCCAAGGAGCAGATCCTGGAGCTGCTGGTGCTGGAGCAGTTTTTGGGCACACTGCCTCCTGAGATTCAGGCCTGGGTGCGGGGCCAGCGGCCAGGCAGCCCTGAGGAGGCTGTAGCCCTGGTCGAGGGCCTGCAGCATGACCCTGGGCAGCTCCTGGGCTGGGTGAGTGTGGCCAACGTTGGCTTCTTGGAGGGACAGAGCAAAACTAGAGCCCCTGTGACTTGCCTCTCCCCCTCAGATCACAGCCCATGTCCTGAAGCAAGTGGTGCTCCCATCAGCACAGAAGACAGAAGAGTCCTTGGGGAGATCCCACCCTTCAGCGACAGTGGAGCTCCTCAGGGCAACCTCCGGGGAGGGCTCACAGGACACCCAGATGGAGAGGTCTGCCCAGCTTAGCTGCAGTGTGAAGGAGGAGCCAGATGCTGATGGGCAGGAGATGGGTGAGAGTGGGAGCCCCACAAGGTCTGGGGTGCTCCCAGAGGGGATGTCAATGTCCCAAGATGGGATGAGGGCTCAGGAAGGACTGCAGACTGCAGAGCTGGGTCCCCAGGAGGCAGGAGGAAAGGACTGGCGGACTGCCTGCCTGCCGTGTGACTGGCACACACAGTAATCTCCTGCCTCCTGGCAGAGGAAAGCCAAGGCTGCAGCACCGACACCAGCTCACCTGCTGTGGCTCACGTGAGCAGCCCCTGACCCTCATCTGCCTCATTTCCTAGCACCTTCCAACCCCCCAAATCCAGCCCAGTCCTGCGAGAGGCACCCTGGACACCGGGAAGCAGCCTCCATATCCTTCCACGCACCCAGGATTCAGGTAAGCAGCCCCAGGTAGGAGGTGCAGGTACCCAGTAGGAGGAGTGTGTCCTTGGGGGCTCCTCTGCTGTGTCAGTTTTGCAGGCTCTCGGCTCGCAGCTTTTGTGCTCTTTGCTGCCCAGAAATGGAGTTGGTATCAGGGCCCCTCCTGCAGGTCCTGGGGGATAGGGACAGGCTGGTGGTCTCTCTAAAATTGGGGGAAATTTGGGCCTCAGGCCATGGAATCTGGTTTGGAGTGACTGGAACTGGTAGGGGTTGGCGTTGGCGTTCTCATTTACAGAGAAATCGGGGATTTTGAAGCACCCAGTAGTCTTAAACTGGTACTTGGGGGTTTGAACCCTCAAGTGTGCACGGTGTGGGGTCAAGATGATGAACCTTGGCAAGAAACCCTGAACACCAGCAACAGCCTGGCCTCTCCAGCACACCAGAGATCAGAATGGAGATAGCCAGGAAATAACCTGCAGCCACCTCTTTCCTGGGGCTTTCTTCAGAGGCCAACAAGCCCTGGGCTGCGGCCAGCTGGGCATGGAAGCTCCGCCGAGACCCCTGCTACCTGGAGTGCTCGCTTCCTGAGTGTGGGCAGCAGGGGTCCTGTCCTCTCCCATCAACTTTGCTCCTAAGCCACTCCGCTGGGGAGTGTTCCCGGTGGAAGAGCCGGTTCAGATGTGCTTGGAGGCTACAACATTCCTGCAGGCTCTCTCCACAGTCTGATGGCACAGTGGGAAACAGTGGGGTGGGCAGACCACACCCTCTGAAGTCTTCTGACCTCCAGCTAGCAGCATTCCAGCTGTGGCTTCATGTGGCTGCCACCTCCCTGTCGCTGGACCTGCAGTGGTTTGTCTGTCAGGACTACTTTTCCCACCCCAGCAAAGCCCCAGATGATGGGAATTTGGGAGGCAAGGAGAGCAGAACCCAGGGACAGGGAGTGCTAAAGTCCACAAGGGTCCCTGCTTCGACCACCAGAGCTCACCCTCTGGCAACAGGCAGGAGCCCGCCCGCCGCCCCACCCACACACATCATCTGAGCCCTGAGATGCTTGGCTGCACGTCCTAATGTGAGTCCTCCTGCCCTAAACCTCCTCGCAGCCTGGTCCCCACATCTGGGGATGCTGACGGCCCTCAGCAGCTCCTCCAAGGAGGATCTGTTTTACTTTTGTAACCAGGGGCTTGGGGAGAGGTGGCTGGATCCCCTTGGGTCCCCAGGCCTTTTGCTCTCAATGCAGCACACTGTTCAAAGCAAGGAGGTGGGGACAGTCATATCCACCCCCACCCAGGCTTCCCCCGGAATGCATCAGGGGCTTCTCAGCTTCAGTCTGTCTGGCTAGAATATGGAGTGGGGCTTCTGAGGGGGACAGGTGCTAGCAGCATCCCGCCAGTGAGCTGAAGGACAGGTCCTGTCTGCCCTATTTCCCAACCGTCACACACCCTTTTCACTTTCATCTTTTTTTTTTTTTTAAGATTTTATTTATTTATTTGACAGAGAGAGACAGCCAGCAAGAGAGGGAAGACAAGCAGGGGGAGTGGGAGAGGAAGAAGCAGGCTCCTCATAGAGGAGCCTGATGTGGGGCTTGATCCCAGAACGCTGGGATCACGTGCTGAGCCGAAGGCAGACGCTTAACGACTGTGCCACTCGGGCGCCCCAACTTTCATCCTTAATGAGCAAAAGAGCTTTGGTAACTTGACTGCTCCCTCAAGTAATTAGTAAAGCTGCGGCCAGGGGACACAGGCAGGGTAGGGCACTGCAGCGCGGGGCAGAGGATGGGGCTGGACGGGCACCAAGGGTGATGGGCCACATCCCCACAGGAGGAGTGGGGGCTACTGGACCCGTCACAGAAGGAACTGTACTGGGACGCAATGCTGGAGAAGTATGGCACGGTGGTCTCCCTGGGTGAGGACCAGCCATGACCCCTCCTTTGGTGTCCGCATACCACTGGTTATAGGGCTCACTGCCCAGCCCTTTCCTGTGCACGTCTCCCAGTGCTTACCCAAGTTCCCGCTCGTTACCTGGGGGCACCCTGTCCCCCACCCCTGCCCCTAATACGTAAGAGTCCCTTACCTGCCCCCATGCCAGGACTGCTACCTGACTGTCCCTCACCCCGGCAGGGATACCGGCCCCCCCGCCGGAGGCACAGGCTGAGTCGGAGCCAGAGGCACTGCGTTCAGGGACAGAGGGTCGAAGAAGCCTCCATCCAGGTGAGAGCTTCTCCATGCGGCCTGAACCACCTGTTCTCTGGTGGGGGGGGGAGCATGTCCACCCCACACACCTGGCGGGAGAGGGTGGGCCAGGGTCCAGGGCACCGGGGTACCTGGGACTGCCACCTCTCTTTCCCCCAGGAGATGAGAGTGAGAGCCACTGCGAAGGTCCACCCCACTGCCCAGAGGCACAGCCACCCCGGGGCCCAGGGTCTGTCACCTGGGAGGGCCCGTCTGGGGCCTCTCTGTCTGCCAGGGCAGTGCTGGGAGCAGGGCTGGAGCCTGGTGCTCCGCAGAGGAAGCCTTACACCTGTGAGCTGTGTGGCCGAGGCTTCGACTGGAAATCAGTCTTTGTCATCCACCACCGGACACATGCAGATGGCCAGGGTACTCGGGCCCCGGCACTGGCCGTCGGAGGCGCCCAGAAGCTGCCACAGGGTTCCCGGGAGCCAGGCACAGCCCGACACCCCCGGCGTGTGCTCCCAGGCCCCCGGAGCTATGCGTGTGAGGAGTGCGGGCGCAGCTTCAGCTGGAAGTCGCAGCTGGTCATCCACCGCAAAAGCCACGCAGGCCAGCGGCGCCACTTCTGTGGAGACTGCGGCCGTGGCTTCGACTGGAAGTCCCAGCTGGTCATCCACAGGAAGAGCCACCGGCCTGAAGCCCCATGAGTGGCTCGAGAAGGCAACCTCATCTTGGGGGCCTCGGAGCCTCTAGGGTCTGGACACAGTTCCCGGTACTCTGGCTCTAGCCTTCCCAGGGCTGCTCAGCCTCTGTCTGTGATACTGGTGAATCGGAGTTCCTGGGAGGGTCCCTGCCCCCGTTTCAGTCTCCCCAGAACAGCCACCTGGGTGTAAGTAAAAGAAGCTGCCCCTCCCCCCCACCACCTGGTGAGGCCTGGGTTGCAATCCGCTGCCTAAGCCTGGTGACTTCCAAGCTCTGAGATCCCCGGCTGTGACCTCATGCAGGCTGACAGGCTGAGGACTCTCCCTGCCCCTGGGACCTTACTGGCCCCAGGTGGGTGCTCGTAAACGGCCCCTTTCCACTCTTCCTGACGCTTCTGGGCCTGACGTCTTGGTGTGGAAGTTGCAGAAAGCTCAGGAGAGTGTGCCTGGCTTCTGTTTGTAGGCAGATGGGAAACTAATGACCTTCCACATTTGAGATGTTTTAAAAACTCCACTTTTATAATGGGAAGTTTCTGGATAAGAATCCTGATCTCTGCTTTCTGCTGGTCAGAATATCAGCAGCGCCACTCCTGCCTAGCAGCTGGAGCCACAAGAAGGGCCAGCAGTCCTGGTCTCCTGGCCTACTGTATTCCTTGGCCACCCATGTCACTCCTTGGCCTCCTTGGCCTTTGAGCTCTTGAGTCCCAGCTTGAGTGGACACTAAAGGAACTTCCTTTGCAAGTATGGATGGACAGGAGGGTGGCCTCTGAGAAAAGGGTTCACAAACGGATGCCACTTAGGCCATGTGATTTCAAAGTAGTTTGTGTTCACTTAGACAAATTTGAAATCTACAAGAGAGCAAAGATAAGGGAAATGGCCCCGAGTTCCACTGTCTCGTGCCAGTGACTATCCCAGGAGTTCACACGTACGGGCGTCATATAAATCTTCTTGTGGAGCCACTGTATATATCATGTTCTTCTCACCCCCTCATTTCCCTGTTATTAAAATGCATTTTAGTGCCTGGGTCAAAATTCCATTTTCTCTCCGGCACTGTCATTTCTATCAAGCCCAGATAGTTCATTGTTCAACCCCGTGGTACCCAGTACCGGGGATACACACTCCTGCACATACACTCGGGGTGCAGCTCTACTTATTTCCCTTAGAGTAGTCTCCCCAAGTGGGATCGTTGCATTTACACAGCATGGGATTTTTCTTTTGTTTTTGCCTTAAACAACACTGGATTCCTTGAGCCAATTCCAAGTCCTCCCCTCCCCCGACAACACCAGCAATTCTTCAACAGAAAATATTTTTTAACTCCAATAAGAAAATGACTAGGGACGCCTGGGTGGCTCGCCGGTTAAGCGGCTGCCTTTGGCTCAGGTCATGATCCCGGGGTCCTGGGATTGAGTGCCACATAGGGCTCCTTGCTCAGTGGGAAGCCTGCTTCTCCCTCTGCCTGCTCTGCCTGCCGCTTCGCCTGCTTGTGCGCGAGTGCACGCTCGCTCTCTCTCCCCCTGACAAATAAAATCTTTAAAAAGAAAAAAAATGACTAAAAGCCTAACAGAAAAATGGATAAAGGCTATGAATCCATAATACACATTAGAAGAAACATGACTGGCCTAACAAACTAGAAAAGACATATATGCTCAGAAGTAATCAGGGAAATACCAGTGCTGTGAAGGCAGGGCCTGGCTTGCAATGTTCACAAACCCTGTTCCTGGCATTATACTTGGTATGCATAGCATGGCCAACAGGAATAATTAAGATACAAATTTTAATAATATGATGGATTGCTTAGTCTTCAAAATAGCAAATAAAAACTCTGACTATAGGGGCACTTGACTGGCTCAGTCGAAAGAGCTTGTGACTTTTGATCTCGAGGTCATGGGTTTGAGGGGTTTGAGCCCCACGTTGGGTGTAGAGATTACTAAAAAAATAAACTTAAAAAAAAACCTGATAATAACAAGTATTGGTGAGGAAGTTCAGAACTGGAACCTGTGAATATGGTAAGCTCTCACTCTTGTGATGGGGTTGAGTTATATGGCATGGTTGATCTTAAAACAGGGAGATGATCCCAGTGGATGTGGCCTAATCACGTGAGCCTTTCTAAAGCAGGGAGTTTTCTCTGGCTGGTGACAGAAAAGGAAATCCAAAAGAGTCGAAGGATGGGGCTCAGTCGGTGAAGATTTTGCCTTCGGGTCAGGTCATGATCTTGGGGTCCTGGGATTGACCCCCACATCGGGCTCCATGCTCAGCGGGGAGTCTGCTTCTCCCTCTGCCCCTCCCCACCTCTCTCTCTCTCTCTCTCTCTCTGTCCTAAATAAATAAATAAATAAATAAATAAATAAAATCTTTTAAAAAAAGAAATAGAGTTGAAGCATGAGAAGGATCGATGGACCAGAAGGATTCTGGCTTTGAAGAGAGAGGGAGTCAGACTCTGGCCCCTGGAAGGTAAGAACAACCTCTGGATAACAGCCAGCGAAGAAACAGAGACCTCAGTCCTACAACCACAAGGGACTGCAATCTGCCAACAACTTGATTGGACTTGGAAGCAGATAATTCCCAGGTCTTCCAGATAAGAGCCTTGCCCAGTCAACGTCTTGGTTTCAGCTTTGTGATACTCTGAGGAGACCACCCAGCCAATGTCTCCCAGACTTGTGACCTACAGAATGGTGAGCTAATAAATGGATGTTGTTTTAAGCCACTAAGTTTGTGGCAATTTGTTAAAAAGCATAGAAAACATAGTACAGGGGCGCCTGGGTGGCACAGCGGTTAAAGCGTCTGCCTTTGGCTCAGGGCGTGATCCCGGCTTTATGGGATCGAGCCCCACATCAGACTCCTCCACTATGAGCCTGCTTCTTCCTCTCCCACTCCCCCTGCTTGTGTTCCCTCTCTCTCTGGCTGTCTCTATCTCTGTCAAATAAATAAATAAAATCTTTAAAAAAAAAAAAAAAGAAAACGTAGTACAACCATGTATCATTAATGGGTTTAGTACTGGTCATGGCCAAAAAGATAAAACCGGCCTGCATCCAGTGATGAATGGAGTGTGGAATAACATGGTGATAGTGTTTTTCAATAAAATTATTAAAAATAAGAGATGAAAAAATAAATGAAAATGAATTTAGAAAACTTTGGCAGTATCTACTGCAGCTAAATCTATGTATACTCTTAACTTGGCAATTCCACTCCTGGCTGTGCAAACAAAAAGGAATGCTTGTTTGGGCTCAGGCCATGATCTCAGCATTGTGAGACTGAGCCCCATGTCGGGCTCCACTCTCAGCACAGAGTCCGCTTGTCCCTTCACCCTGCTCTTCCTCCCGCTCACTCAATCACCCTCTCTCTCTCACTCAAAAACATAAATAAAATCCTAGGGATAATTTTAAAATAAGAAGTTTTCAAGAGATTAAATGTCTCCAAACATTCAAAGAGTGCTTGAAATTGTAATGCCTCTAAGCTTTTGATTAAATCACGAGTTTA
>NW_023186625.1:0-1107 GCF_002007445.2 Ailuropoda melanoleuca | reverse complement strand
GCACTGGGGACAGCTGTTGTCCTGGAATCACCCTGCTGGGGAAACCACACACACACACACACACACACACACACACACACACACGAGTAGTAGCCATAGCTCCAAACCTGCTACCGGTTTCTCTTTGGAACCTTCTCTTTTGGAACCTTGGTTCATCCACTCTAGTGTTCTCAGTGGTGGCAAGACTCTGTTCTTTGAGCAAGAACGTGACAGGTGGAAATAAAAAAGGCTGNCACACACACACACACACACACACACACACACACACACACACACAAGAGTAGTAGCCATAGCTCCAAACCTGCTACAGGTTTCTCTTTGGAACCTTCTCTTTTGGAACCTTGGTTAATCCACTCTAGTGTTCTCAGTGGTGGCAAGACTCTGTTCTTTGAGCAAGAACGTGACAGGTGGAAATAAAAAAGGCTGGTGCATAGAGTAAGAAGTCAAACTGAGGACGCTGTCTGGGCAAGAAAACAAACTGTTTTCCCGAAAGTGCACAGTAATTTAGAACACAGTAATGAGGCTTGGGAGCCGGAAACATTTTATTGATTTCAATTTGCACTGAATTTCTCAGACCCATTTTTTTTGATNAATTTCTCAGGCCCATTTTTTTTTTTACGCCATTATTCAAGAATTTGTTTGCCCTCATGGGGTCACCTTGGCCAAGAATTGAAGACATAAGATAGCTTTGCCTTCACCACACCATATCCCTGAGGCAGTGAATACGGGCATTTGTCACAGCAGCATGGGAAGTTTTGCTTCTGGGCTGAAAACAAGGCATCCTGGCAGCTGTCATTTCTCTTCTCAGAAATCCTGGGTTTTGGTAACCTGCCTTCAAAAATGTCAGACAAACAAGTTTAACGGTTTAATGTTTCATGCAAAAGTCCTTATTCTTCCTGGAAATTCTTACTCATTTGAGTTGTTTCGCCAAATTTTCTATATCTTTACTTGAGTTTAACATATCCCTTACAGCGCTTAGCCTGTAGCAGCATATCTGAGTGTCCCAAATGTACTGTCAACCAAGGACCACTTTCCGTATTTCTTAGTTAGCCTTTCTGAATCTGGCAGAAACTCTTGCTCTTGGTAGCACACATTCTTATAAACTCC
>NW_023186624.1:0-1903 GCF_002007445.2 Ailuropoda melanoleuca | reverse complement strand
ACTTTGGGCTGGAGTGTGGAAGGTTCTGTGATCTCAGAATACAGTCTTTTATCACAGGTTTCCTCTCTTTGAGGTAGACAGCTCTGTTACGTTCTCATTTCCACCTCTAAGGATGAGCACAGTCCCCATCGCCTGGGCGCAATCCGTCCTGGGGATGTTATAATGGGGAGCAGGAAACGAAGTGTGCATCTGCTACCACTGACGGGACAAAGTGACATTTGGGTTAGTTTTGAAAATAAGAATATTTTGAAAATAAGAAAATAAGAATCACAGCAGGGTTTTTCATTTCAGGGTCCCCTAAGACCTTGTCTAGTTTACACCTATGGGATTCTGTGTTGGAGAAATGTAGGGCAGCACTGGTCTCTGTAGTCTTAGTATTTGACAGAAAGGATTGTACATTCCTGATTCTGAGGGGAGTGCGCGTGGACAGAAACTCTTGGTATTTGAGTGAAGCTGACTGAGTGCCCAGAGACTGGGAGTCTTAACTTCAAATTTCACTAGTTTATGGTCAGATAGTAACTTGTGTGGGATTCAGAGACTTGAGTTGATGGTGGACTGATTAAGGAGAAAGGAGAATGTAAAGAAGAGAAATAGCACATACTGAGAAACCATTTCAGCCACAGGATTAGTATAATATAAATTCTCTCTGGATCTTCCTACTCCTCTATGTGTAGGGATGCGACTTCCGTTTTACAAATGACACATATANCAAATTACACATATGGTATCCATACTTTGTTTAGTAACCTGCCTGAAGCTGGTAAGTGGCAGGGTTTAATATTTTATCTCATTCGCAAGACTGTGTTCTTTCCATGAATAAAATGTTTCTCTCTAGGACTCGGAAGGTATGTGTTCCTTTTAGTTCTACAGGAGTGAGCAAACCTCACACTGCAGTTGGGTGGGTGTGACAGAAACTCAGTGTAAACTCAGTCATTAGAAGGAAGGCCCTTGCAGGGGACTAAGAGAATATGCTTGTCAGACGAGGTGAAGCTCAATTCTCCACCTTTCTCCTCATTCCCTTGAACTCTTGTGCTTACTGGACATTTGTCTGAGGTTCCCCGGAGTTCTAAGGGAAATGGGATTTCATGTGAGAACGTCCTGATCCAAGTACAGGGACGGATGTAAAATCAACCCGACTGGCTTGTTTTACTCAGTTATCAGACTGGGGCAGGGCTCACAGGTCCCAGGGCTTGTCCCTAGAGAGGGGCTTTCTTCCCTCCCCTTCCCTGTGCGAAGGCAGTTCTGGAAGCCCTCAGAGGAGGGCAGGCTGGCCTGGGAAAGAGGATTCTCAGGGCCTGAGTGACAGGCCTCCAAGGTGGGAGGCCTTAGGGTTCATCAGGCCCCTGGTAGTGCTGCACAAGGACTGCCAGGCCGGTGGCTGTGGGCTGGCCTGAGGCGCGGAGGTCTGAGTGACCCGCGGTGATTCCCCGCAGAGGATTTCGTGTTCCAGTTTAAGGGCGAGTGCTACTTCACCAACGGCACGGAGCGGGTGCGGGGTGTGGACAGATACATCTATAACCGGGAGGAGTTCCTGCGCTACGACGACGACGTGGGGGAGCACCGGCCGGTGACGGAGCTGGGGCGGTCCTGGGCCGAGGACTTCAACCAGCAGAAGGACTTCATGGAGCGGAAGCGGGCCGAGGTGGACACGGTGTGCAGACACAACTACCAGATTGAGGACAGGTTCATCCTGCAGCGGCGAGGTGAGCCAGGCCGTTCGCGCCCCGCGGCGCCCCCTTCCGCCTGCGGAGTCTGGGAGGCGGGGCGCGTCGGGCGACGGAGGGGCGGGGACGCGGGGCCGAGCTGGGGGACTGACTCGGCAGCCCTCCGCGGTTCCCTGCGAGGGGGGTGGGTCCACCAGTGAGACTGCGCTTCCTCTGCTGTTTCTGCCACTTCTGAGCCT
>NW_023186623.1:0-963 GCF_002007445.2 Ailuropoda melanoleuca | reverse complement strand
AATAAAACCCTATTATTTCAGGAAAGTTTAGAATCAGTGCTTTGGAGACAGGAAGAGAGCTTGCTTGCCATATGGTTCAATTCCCTCTATTTCAAATGAGAGCTCTGAAGCTCTGGAAGTTAACGTGACAGATTGGGGACCACGGCCTATTTTTTTTTCCAATGCCCAGTTGAGTGGACTTTTCACATGTATAGTAAACATATGTGCAGATTCTCCAGAAGAACTTTGAATTCTGAAAATGTTTGCTCCCATCATTGCTCTAAGCAGACTTGTACCTGTTNGCTCTAAGCAGACTTGTACCTCTTAAGTTTCTGGACCCCGAATTTGGGAGTCTAACAATATGGTCACAATTATTGCACCATGATTTATCTAACTGATAGCTAGTTCTCATTCTCCTGTAGCTGCTCATCCAGGCTGGTGGCTTCTATTGTTGCATCTGTTTAGGTGATCCCCGAATCAAGTAAGAAAATTGCAGCATTTTAAATCATAAAGTAGCCTGATGGGCCATTTATAGCCAATTCCTTCATCTTACAAGAAATGGTGAAATCAAGTCTCCAAGAGGCCAAATCATGATCAACATCACACAGCTAGAAAGAGGTAGAGTCAGAATATAACATAGTCCTCCAACGAATATTACGGAAGTACAAAGAAGTTGGTTAACATGCTTGTTAGTTCAACATCATGATGGACATAAATATTGCAAGAACTCCAGAAGCTGCATCACAAATATATTCACGCAAAACAATGGTGATGATTAAGACCTTTGGCTGTGTCCCCATTGAGAGGCTGTAGGCCCTGGTTTCCTCATTACAACAGTATTTACTGGCCTATGTCATCATGAAAAAGGATTGCCCTGAGCACCTATGTGCAGAAACAACCATGAAAATATTTGCCAGGATTTATATAATAAAAAGAACACCTTGAACAGAACACAAATACCTGGTCTACATTTTATTAGCACTT
>NW_023186622.1:0-1204 GCF_002007445.2 Ailuropoda melanoleuca | reverse complement strand
CTACAGTAAGTAGACAGTGAATCTATAATTGCTCATTCTAAAGTAATGTTTCTGGTCAGTGGGTGGTGAACGAAATGCTTAGGCTCTTTCCACTTGGTGGATCCATCGTCAATTAAGGTTTTGTCTATATAGGCAGCAGAGCAGTAGACCCACCAACCTACTGTCTTCAAATTGCCAGCCAATAAGCCAGTCAATAAGCAGNAGTAGACCCACCAACCTACTGTCTTCAAATTGCCAGCCAATAAGCCAGTCAATAAGCAATGATTGTCAGACATCACTTCCGCTCACTTTCTGGTGGGTAGAACTTAGTCATATGGCCTCATCTAAATCCAAAGGGCAACATTCAAGGAGGCAAATGGGTTTGGATAGTTCTTTATGTAGGGGATGGCCTGTAGGGTATTTAACATCATGCTTGGCATTTACCCACTAATGCCAGTGTCAGCCCCCTTCCCTCTCCTCCTCCCCAGCACCACACAGTTGTGACTCCAGAAAGTGTCTCCAGATGTTGCCAAATCACTCCTGGCTGGGAACCTCTAGACATGTTTCATGTGCTGTGTGGAACAGAGATAAGATGATCACGCACAAAACCCTACCCATTTAAAAAGAGTAGGATACTGGGGTGCCTGGGTGGCACAGCGGTTAAGCGTCTGCCTTCGGCTCAGGGCGTGATCCTGGCGTTGTGGGATCGAGCCCCACATCAGGCTCCTCCACTATGAGCCTGCTTCTTCCTCTCCCACTCCCCCTGCTTGTGTTCCCTCTCTCACTGGCTGTCTCTATCTCTGTCGAATAAATAAATAAAATCTTTAAAAACAATTAAAAAATAAAAAAAAAAATAAAAAGAGTAGGATACGAAAGATTCATCAGTCTGGTCCATTGCCATGATGGGATCCTGGGAACAGGTACTGTGAAGTCCCCTGGCAGTGAAAGAAGTTCCTTGATTACCTTCCCTCTTCTCTCTTGATGAAACACCCTCTGGGCTGTTGTCCCTTGCTCATTTCTCCCCTGGCCACACCTCAACTGCACATAATTGCCCATATGGAGCTTTTGTAGCCTGCTTGCTACCGATGCAAGTTTTGAGCCCTTGGGATGTTTTATGACTTGAACAGTAAAAGGCACCTTAGGCCAAACTTGTGCTCTCTTAAAAACTTAGTAGATCTATTGATCTTTTGATCTATTTGCTTCTAGGGGGTTCTAGGTAGCAGCA
>NW_023186621.1:0-571 GCF_002007445.2 Ailuropoda melanoleuca | reverse complement strand
TGCTGACCAGGGCTCAGCCTACTGGCCACACAATAGCAGTGCATTCCAGAAGAGGAAGGCCTCACACTGCATGGGTCCCTCCCATATGAGAGGACCAGCCTGAGGCTGGCCAGACGGTCCCATCCCATGTGGTCAGAACTAGGGGGTAATAAAGGCTGAAGTTCTTTCATCCCACCTGCATGCAGAAGGGGGTGGGGGGAAGCACAGAGAGCTCCTGAGTCGTGGGACAGAAGAGAGGAGGAACNCAGAAGAGAGGAGGAACAAGGAGAGTTACCTGTGAGACAGGTGGGAGATCCATTTGCAAGAAACAGAGCCTGGGTGGCCTTGTGCGGGCATGAAGGGAGAGTGGCTATGTCCGCGATGAAGGAGGTCATGGTGGTTGGGCAGGGACCATCCGTGTGCCCCTCCCTATCTACCTATGCATTTCCCTACCTGCTGTGTGCCCTGGGGCTGACTGGTCACCCACCGCTTCCCGTTCCATTCAGCCGATAGGAAACCCAGCTGTGGATCCTTTGGATCTAAGGAGAGTCAGTTCTCACTGGCCTTGGGATCCTGCATGACCCCTTGTGGC
>NW_023186620.1:0-831 GCF_002007445.2 Ailuropoda melanoleuca | reverse complement strand
GCCATACCCGCGATTCACTCACAAACCTTCCAACTTGGAAACGACGTCAACTTTGGCAATTGCCATTTGAGGAGCACTCACACATCTCCCACCGGGAGCCCTCTTCACGCTGCTTCCCAGGCAAACTCTGGCAAGGATAATCTCTCACCAGCTCTCCTAGAGTCTNCTAGAGTCGGTCCTCATTGGGATCTCCTCCCAAAACTCTCCATCCACCACAACTGAATAAACAACAGCAAGAACTGGTTTTCGCCTACCTCCCCTCAGGCAGAAGGCGATTCTGGGCCATGCCGACTTCCTGCGGACAAGCACGTTGCTTGGATGCCTGATGCGTTCAACCCTTCATGCGATCCACCTGCGGGCTGAGCCCCAGGGCTACATGGGCAGTGGATTCTGGTCACAGAAGACCTCGTTCTCTCTCTGGCCGGTGCGTATTTTACCGCGTGCAGCCTTTGGAGTTGCTGGCCATCCGTCTGCTCCGGGCCCTGCAAACATCCACTTCATCAGCTCTTTCATTTGCCGAGTTTTCTGAAGCATTTCCTCATTCAAAATCCAGCGGAGGCCTCTTAGTCCTTTCTAAATGCCGTCACTGAACACCTACTAGGATTCCCTCCCCTCACGGACCCAAGCCCCACCAAGCAGAGGCCACATTACCAAAGGCCCCTTTCCTCACTTTGTCTTCTCACACCATGTCCTGGGCCTGTTCTATACATAGAAGCTTCTCCCTGTCCTAAGCCCTTCACAAATGTTCAGACATTCAGGTATAAAAGTGAAATGTTTCTTCAGAATGTCCTAGAAGAGCTGGAGGTCACAAACCCTGAAATCCCCTCATGC
>NW_023186619.1:0-3704 GCF_002007445.2 Ailuropoda melanoleuca | reverse complement strand
TATTGGGTCACAATATATCCTAATACATTTTTAGATTAATGGTGAACAAATGGTCTGAAACAAAATTGACCTGAATGACTATGCTCTGAGATCCCAGTGGTTATCCAAGTGCAGAGTAAGGGTGTTGCTTTCACTTTGAGTCTGCGTATTACATTTGGTTCAGAAATCAGTTATATACTTAGAAAGCAATTTTCTACAGCAGAAAAGATGTGATTTTTCTTTAAAACATGGAACATAATAGGTGTAATTATTTGGATGCAGGATATACAAAACTTCACTGTAAATGGTGCATAAACGTGGCCTCATTTTGTATTGATTTATGAGCCCTATATAGCACAGCCTTCCATATCCCCTGCATCAGGGATAAATATATTGATGTGGAACTGAACAGTCATATCTACCCATTGTGAAATGGAATTACCTGAAACAGTACAAAACAGCGGCCTATGTAACAGTGCATTTACACAATGACGATAATGTAGGGATGGTAAATTGAGCTACATAAAATGTTTATAATATTTCTCCAAACCAGGACACCCATGAGAGCTTTTCTTTTCATTCCTTTGGGGTCATTTTCATCTAAACCAGCAAGTCCATTTTAGATTCTTAAGAAATCTGGGCAACTGACAAAATCTTTTGAGATTTTATTTATTCGATGACCAAAGTTGGTCCCCATTTCTCACAATAAGTGATTCACAGACCTTAATTTCTGATCATTTTCTCTCCACAGAATCCCTGCAGTTCTCAATTACAGGTAATAGCCACCACTCACTCATAGGAATTAAAAGTCAATTCTCTGGATAATTAGAAATGTGCCTAAGCTGTCGCAAAAGCTCTTGTAAAAAGAATTTTATGTTAAATATATTTGCTTGCAATGACACACATGCAATTTCAAACATACAATTTATCTTACAGAGATTTCATTTGCATTCATTGTTGATGGACTTGACAGCAATACACTGAAGACAACTACGTGCAGGGCATTACGCTAGTGTAAGCCCAGGTGGAAATGGAGCAGCAAGGAATGTATCACAGCACATGGAGGGAACTCTACCTTTTTGTCATCAGAAAAAGAATTTCGGCTCTGATGAAACCCAGTAGCTCTTCCTTCACTGCTGATTTACAGCTGGAATGCTTCAGAGCACAGAAGTAGAGAAGTGAATGCTCTAAGACTTACAGAAACACACGGCTTACAGGCCAAGCAAGAGAACTTTCATCTGTCTCGGATAGGAAAATAAGACTTGCCTGAAACTCTAATTCAAAGGAGCAATGACCTCCATGTTGTGGGCTATGTGGAATGTACAGAGGAAGGTCAATGGACCATACAGAGGGCCAAGAGCTCCCCCAGGTATGGTTTCAACAAATTCTCTAGTAAACAGGGATTAAAATATTATCAGATCTCCTCAGTATTGTATTTGTAGTGTGTTTTCAATATAATTCAAGGTTCATCTAACTCTGTGGGAAATTCTACGCTATTCTCATTCCATTCTTATTTTGTGGGCTTTATAATTTGTTAATTAACCCAGATTCGTTGCAAACAGAAAAACGGTATTTGGTTCCAAGATTCTGAAAGCCAAGGTAGAGAGACCTTTTACAGAATTCTGCCTCAGCAAAGCTTATTCTGATCTGGTTGTATTATTTATGAAAATAGATACCTGGGATTCAGGTAATAAAATAAAATATGGCAAGTGAGGAAATAGCAAGAAACTAAACCAAGGAGAATTAGGAACAATCATTGAGGGAAGAAAAGATGATATTTAGGCAAGGTGTCTGCCAGGTAAAGAAAGGAGGGAGAGACAAATCAGGTAGTAGGAACAGTACGCGCTAAGGCTTTTTCAAGTGTAAGTTGTTTCTCTCTCTGCCCTTCATTAATGATGCTTAATTTTTCAGTTGTCTTATTATTTCATCTTGTGAGCTTCTCTTTTATTTCCTTGAAACTTCAGATGCCTTGGTAACAAAAACAAAATGAATAATAATATAACAGACGACTTCCATGTATATGAACTTCAAATATACGCAAAAGAAAAACATCATGTTTACAAATATAAATACGCAATTAAATCCATAAAAGAAAACAAGGGGATGGTAAATTTTAAAGCCATTTAAGAGAGTGGTTATTACCTCTGAGGTGAGCGGCAATGATTTGACATTAGAAACAGTATGCACGGGGCTTCAAAGGAAATAGTTGTATTTTAATTCTTAAATTGGTGCGTGGTATCATTTTTTTACTGGAAACATCATCTCAGGGTGGATTCTTTGGGAAGCAGACTCCGAGATGGAGTTAGCATGTGGATATCAATTGGAATTTCCCTTTGGGATCAATGCCTGGGAAAGGGGGGGGGGAAGCAGGATTATGCAGAGGGAAAAAGCTGGTTGGGATGCAGGTCTGCTATCTTCAGCCTAACTCATAGGGAGCTCCACAGCTGAATTGGCAGAGCTACCCCATGGTAGCCAGAAATGGCTAGGCCTTCACATCCTGCCTCATCAGTCATCAGAGGTGAGCCATCCCCAGAATGGCATGATCCCATGCAGCTAAGGCTATCCTTAAAGATGCTGACAGCAAGAGGCTATGAACTGACAGTATTTCCTGCAGCTGGGGCAGCAGGTCCTTCCTTGAAGGGCAGGTTGGGTGGAGTATATGACTTTGTAATAACACAATGTTTTATAAAATATAAAAACATAAAATTTTTATGGAACCATGAAAGGCTGAATAGCCAAAGTAATCTTGAAAAAGAAGAACAAAGTTGGAGGTGTCACAATCCCAGATTTCAAGATATACTTCGGGGCGCCTGGGGGGCACAGTTGTTAAGTGTCTGCCTTCGGCTCAGGGCGCGATCCCAGCATTCTGGGATCGAGCCCCACATCAGGCTCCTCTGCTAGGAGCCTGCTTCTTCCTCTCACACTCCCCCCCTGCTTGTGTTCCCTCTCTCACTGGCTGTCTCTCTGTCAAACAAATAAATAAAAAAAAAAATCTTAAAAAAAAAAAGATATACTTCAAAGCTGTAGTAATCAAAACAGTATGGTATTGGCACAAATAGAAGCATAGATGAATGGAACAGAACAGAGAGTCCAGAAATAAACTCATACTTATATAGTCAATTAATCTAGAATATGTGATGGGAAAAAGATATTCTTTTCAAAAAATGGTGTTGGGAATACTGGACAGCTACACAGAAAGAATGAAAGTAGACCATTTAGGACACACAAAAATAAACTAAAATGGATTAAAGACCTAAATGTGAGACCTGAAGCCATAAAACTCCTATGTGAAAACATAGGCAGTAATTTCTTTGACATTCTAGATATGTCTCCTCAGGCTAGGAAAACAAAAGCAAAATTAATCTATTGGAACTACATCAAAATAAAAAGCTTTTTCACAGAAAAGGAAACACCCAATACAACGAAAAGGCAATCTACTGAATGGGAGAAAATATTTGCAAATTATAATTTCCAACATATATAAAGAACTAATATAACTCAACACCAAAAAAAAAAAAAACCCACAAATAATTTGATTAAAAAATAGCCAGAGGACCCGAATAGACATTTTTCCAAAGAAGACATACAGATATCCAACAGACACATAAAAAGATGCTCAACGTCAATAATCATCAGGGAAATGCAAATCAGAATGACAATCAGATATCACCTTATTGCTGTCAGAATGGCTAAAATCAAAAACACAAGAAATAACAAATTTTGCC
>NW_023186618.1:0-740 GCF_002007445.2 Ailuropoda melanoleuca | reverse complement strand
ACATTTGAGGGAAGGAGATTCAATTCAACTAATTTATCAAGAATTGTCTATAAGCAAGACACAGTGCTCGATGCTGCTGGTGTCGAAATAGGAATCAGACAAAGTTACTGCTGTGGGGAATTTGGGGCCTAGAATATAGCTCATGTTACTGAGGAGCTGTGAAGACTCAGAATCCACAAGTGTACCAGGCATTACCTGCAGACTGAATAAACTGCGACAACAGCACTGTCATTCATTAGCAGCGTTCGGGAGTACCTACCCTTTAGAAGGACAAATATGTATAAAACAAACTTCTCAGGGCACCTGGTGGCTCAGCNCTCAGTTTGTTAAGAATCCGACTTGTGATTTCAGCTCAGGTCATGATCTCATTGGTTGTGGGATCAAGCCCCACTGAGCGTGGAGCCTGCTTGAGATTCTCTCCCTCTGCCCCTACCCTCTCTTTCTCTCTTTCTCTCTCTCAAACAAATAAATAAGTCTTTAAAAAAAATAAATGGGGGCACCTGGGTGGCTCAGTCAGTTAAGTGTCTGCTTTTGGCTCAGGTCATGATCCCGGAGTCCTGGGATCGAGCCCCATATCAGGGTCCCTGCTCAGTGGGGAGTGTGCTTCTCCCTTTTCCCCTCACCCTGCTCATGCTCACTCTCTCTCAAATAAATAAATAATCTTTTTTTAAAAAAATAAAGTAAATAAAAATAAAATGAAAATAAAATGAACTTATCACAGTGCCTGGCACAGTGAAAGC
>NW_023186617.1:0-2168 GCF_002007445.2 Ailuropoda melanoleuca | reverse complement strand
TACAGTGAGATCTCACCTCTCACTTGTCAGAATGGCTAAAATCAACAACACAAGAAACAAGTGTTGGCGAGGATGTGGAGAAAAAGGAACCCTCTCATACTATTGGTGGGAATGCAAACTGCTGCAGCCATTGTGCAAAACAGTATGGAGTTTCCTCAAAAAGTCAAAAATAGAGCTACTCTACGATTCAGTAATTGTACTACTGGGTATTTACCCCCAAAATACAAAAACACTAATTCAAAGTGATACATGCACCCCATGTGTATTGCGGCATTATTTACAATAGCCAAACTATGCAAGTAGCCCATGTGTCCAATGACAGATGAATGAATAAAGATGCAGCATATATACACAATGGAATATTATTTAACCATGAAAAAGAATGAAATCTTGCCATTTGCAACAATGTGGGTGGAGCTAGAGGGTATTAAGCTAAGTGAAATAAGTCAGAGAAATATACCATGATTTCATGCATATGTGGATTTTTTTTAAAAAGATTTTGTTTATTTGACAGAGAGCGAGAAAGAGTGAGAGAACACAAGCAGGGGGAGCGGCAGACAATGAGGGAGAAGCAGGCTGGGCAGAGAGCCTGATGTGGGGTGCAATCCCAGGGATCATGACCATAACCTGGGCCGAAGGCAGATGCTTAATTGACTGAGCCACCCAGGTGCCCCTCATATGTGGAATTTAAGAAACAAAACAAATAAGCAAAGGGAAAGAGAGAAGGGGGGGGAAGAAGCCAAGAAACAGACTCTTAACTATAGAGAACTGATGGATACTAGGGGGGAGGTTGGTGGGGGATGGGTTAAATAGGTGAAGGGGATTGAAAGTTCAGTTATGATGAGCACAGAGTAATGCACAGAATTGTTGAATCACTATACTGTACACCAGAAACTAATATGACACTGTATGTTATCTATATTGGAATTAAAATAAAATCTTAATTTTAAAAAAGACAAGCATGGGAAGGATGAATAGAAAATTTAGAGTAATAGTAACTCTGGGAGTGGTATAGAGGAAAATGGAATCTTGGGGTGGTCCCCAGGAATCTTCCAACAATATTTAAATGCTTTGTTTCTCAAGCTAGGTGAACAATACTTGCCTATTGATTACATTTTCTTTCTACATTTTTGAGTATCTGAAATATTTGATTTTTATTAAAAAGATAAGGAAGTACTGGCATCAAATCCTAATGCTTGTCAAAACTCTAACAGGTTTATAAGAACTTGTAATATACAGCTGGTGTAAGAGAGAGCGATGGTTCATAAACCGTCCCTTAAGTCATGACTCCATACGATTCTAAACTTGTGAGCGTTCCTGTGAATAGCTTAGCTTTGTTGTTTTGTCAAGAATATAAAAACCCAGAACAATCTAAGACAGTATTAGTGGTTCACATTTATTAAGCAGCTACCCTGTACGAGATACCAATCATCTCCATTATATTATAGGAGAAAAACATGGCACCAAGAGACAAGCCAGTTTCCCAAACCCACCCAGCCAATCAGGGACAGAGCGGGGTCCAGAGCCTTCCCTATTACTTTCTCCTATGCCCCTTCTGGAGTAGTCATTATGTTTCTGTTTCACTTATGAGTAATTTTGAAACAAGTATGGATCAAATAAGTACTTCTGACAGTTTCTAGAACTGACCATAATGAGAAGCTTTGTAATTTCATAGACTGAAAAACAAAATTCGGAGAGCTTTCTAGAAGTAAGGCCACCCGATCAGAACACCTGGCCTTGAGGCCCTGAAATAGCACCCACCAGTGGCGTGACCTCCGGTGGGCTAATGAGACCACCTGATCTCTAGTCCCGGCTCTACCATTTTCACCTCATAACGTAGCTTTCTTTAAGCCTCATCACAAACCCCCATTAGGTTTGTCCGAGTTAAATGAAAACATGCACAGTGCCAGGTCTGTCACCTCCCTGAGACTGTTACCCTCTGGGCACAGCCAGCAGTGCCCATCCCTTCCCAAACCCACGTTCAATCACCTCGCATTTGAAACTGACTTTAGCAGGATTCGTGCCATAGAAATTGGCAATTTCTACGCTTCAGGGTTTTTTGTTTGTTTGACGGCTGGTTGTTAAACATTTACCAGCACTCCTGTGAGTGTTGTTGGAAGTTGCTTTGTCAATTGACAAGCACTATATAAATATTAGCTACTATTACC
>NW_023186616.1:0-980 GCF_002007445.2 Ailuropoda melanoleuca | reverse complement strand
GAGTCTAAGATGCTTATACATGTGTGCTTCCCCAAAGTAAGTCTGTGATGTGGGACCGGAGGCCTGGGCCCTTCTATAGAAACTGGCCCTGGGCCGATGGTGACNCGATGGTGATGGACAGCAGGGGTGGCTCCGGGGTACCGCTGGGAAGTGGGAGCCAAAACCACCTGGGTTGTCCTAATTTCCTCAAACTCAGGCCCGCCTTCTCCCTTAAGTGTGGATCTGAAATTTGATGCAGTGAATTCCACGCCTAAGAGGAATTCTCAGCAGCAGGGTCCGTCCCTCCAGGGCCCCAGCACAGCCCCGCTCACCTCATCCACGGTCCATCGGGCCACCTCGCCGGCCTGGATGTTGGCCACACCCGGAAGGAGCTTGCAGTGCTGTTCCCTGCCGAGGGGAAGGTCCCGGAAAGGGTGGGCAGACACGGAGGACATGAAGACGGACTGGTGCAACGCCTGTTGTGTCTGCTCAGCTGAGTACTCTGAAAGAGGCAGGGCGAGTGAGACACACGCGTGGGGCGATCTAGAGAGCACACCTAGGGTAACCCCTCCTCCCAGGGGACCAGGATGGGACAGGTGCATACTCAGTGGGGACCCTGGTTTCCAACCTTTTGGCATCATTGCCAGGTCTCCCGAAGCACAGGCCACACCACTGTTCTGTTTCAAAGCAACGGTCCCGAGGAACAGATGTTATATAAGGCCCAGATGACTCCAGCTATTTGCAAAACAATTTGATGCCAACCAGGAGCTAGCTTGTCACTGCCACTGGCTTCACCATCCCCAAATCAGAGGTTGCAGAACGTGGCAGTTAAGTGGATTGGCCCACCGACCCATTTGGCACATATGTGCCCACAAAGAACAACCTCTTCCTGGAAGCTGCTTCGTGTCTCCGAAGACACAATGAGCCCAGGCCCACATCTGGCTTCACAGGTCCCCTGGGGGACACTGAACGTGGAACGCAGCACAGGGTCCCCGTGGGAA
>NW_023186615.1:0-6275 GCF_002007445.2 Ailuropoda melanoleuca | reverse complement strand
GCCGCAATTGCATTGGAGATCTCTTCAATCACCCCTGCAGTACCATGTCCCATTCTATCTCTCAGGAACTCTGATACAAACACGCTTCAGCACGAAATAGATCAGCGTAACTTTGGATGGGCAACAGAAGTGGTTGTTCTATGTTTAGGAACCATATTGTACAAAAATATTAAAAGCACCTTCAGCTCAGCAGAGAGCTGACTCTATGGGATGGAGAAGGAGGAACCATGGATCCTGTCTCTGTCTCATCTCCATTTGGAGGGGGCGGGTCTGTGCTCAGTGAGCATGTTGCAGAAAAACACAGAATCGGGTTAGCAGATACACTACTCTGGGTTTACTTAGAATTTCAGGGAATGGGCTCACTGAAGGAGAGCATCCCAAGTGTTACTGCATATATAACAGGTTTACACTGTTAAAAAG
This sequence comes from Ailuropoda melanoleuca, assembly GCF_002007445.2. NCBI lineage: Eukaryota > Metazoa > Chordata > Mammalia > Carnivora > Ursidae > Ailuropoda > Ailuropoda melanoleuca. The sequence continues at coordinate 5,855 of NW_023186615.1, read as the reverse complement.
CAATATAGATGCCAGCAAAGCTGTGATCTAAGAGAACTTTAAGGGGTTAAAGAGTCATATAAAATTTTTCCAAGTATCAGTGAAATTACATATTTATAGAGAAAACTGCAAGCCTATTGGGTAACACTGACCAAAATGCGTTCTAGAAAACTGTATCGGCTACCCTATGAAACACAAAATGGTTGGAAAATGCCTTAGAATGACAGGAGAAATTTCTCACAATGTTTAAATTCTGTTCTGTCATTCTCTCCCCAAACCACCCCCCCCGGCCAGTACAGTAAAATTCGCAATGAAAGTCCACCTTAAAATGCTCTAGAATCTGCACGTCTTTCATCTAACGCCGCTGAGAGAAGGTTTGGTCGGATTAGTTGTTTGCTATTCGGTACAGAACTTTACGCAGAGTTCTAATGTGAAGGCATGGGGCTCCAGGCCAAACTACACACAGCTGTCTAAGGAAGGAACCTGAGCTCTGGTTTAAGTTGTTGTGTCATGTGATCAAGCCTGCATTATAAAAACACGGTGATCTAAGTATAAGGACTCGATTCCGACTGGCTTGTCTGGAAGCCGGTGATGGGAATGGTGAGGGCAAATGTGCACAGACCCTTCTCCAATACGATATTTTCTTTCTTTACTGCAATGGGAGAACTTTGGAAGAATTAAAAGTTTGCCTGAAATAGTCCTTTTGTGACTCGGAAAACAGTTTTGAGTGGCGTAAATTAGGATTATGGCATACACTGTTTTTATAAATGTCAAAATAGACGTAGTTAGTTTTTATTTAGGTGTTACTAGGCACCGTATCAGGTGCTGGACCTCTCGGAGGATAATGCTATCATTGTTACATTTTACAGATGAGGAAGTTGAGGGTATAATAGTGAAATAGCTCACCGGAGGTCACAAATTTGGTGAGAGAACTGTAGTTGGACACAGGAGCTCTGGCTTGATCTACAGTGCCATTGCTACTCCTTTTAGGTGACATGGATGCCTTGTCTTCTCCCATAGAGAACAGAAGAATAAGATCCTATAAGCAGCTGGGAGAGGATTTTTACTGGCTCCAACTCAAAGTGGCTTGAAAAGAATCAATTATCATCAGGAACAATATTTAAATGAATATTAACATTTCAAACAATTATCTTTGGCAGAGAGCCTACAAAATCCAGTACCAGGAGGTCCACGAAGGCCATAAAAGCTGATCACTCATTTATGTACTTGGGAGAACATTTTGCACCTAACTAACCTTGGCAGGCTTACCTGGACTCTGCATGACTCAAAACTAGGGATTACTTAGAGTTTTACTGATGTTGTTTGTGGCCGTCTATGGTTTGCAACTTGTCAGACCTACTTTTGAAAGTTTTCTCAGGGTCTGATCAGCATAGAGCTACGTCTCTTACTGACCATGTAGACACATGGATCCTATGGAGAGATCCATGGCCATTTCTGAAAAGAAGTGGGTTGGCCTTTCTACTCTAATAAAGTTGTAGTTAGGGAACATAGGCTAATTTCCAAAAATTTAACAGTGTTTGCTCAAGCTTATATGCACATCCCTTACCAGGAACTCAAACTGCCTGATGCCATAGTTTTCCTTTTAAGAATAGAATTCTAACTTCTTTACTAAATAGCTCTGTAAAAAAAAAGGGCAGTGAGACAACTCACGTTGGTGGATTCTTTAAGGCCAACATAGTGCAGTCCCATTTTGTGATTAAATCAGGTTACTAGTCACATACCTAGTGAACTCACTCTTATTTTATAGACGAGGAAGCAGAGTCTCAGAGAAATTGTCCACAGCTCTAGTGCCAATCAGAAGAGGAATGACAGGCTCACACTCAGCTTTCCCAGCTCCTGGCCTCGCCCTTCCCATCACCTCTCATGGCTGTGACACAGCACGGGTGGGCGGGCAAGCGGAAACATCCCAAAGCCTAACAGTCTAGCCTTCGCTAAGGCCTTCACTAAAATGAGAGAAAATTCATAATGGTTCTCATAATGATCTGACAACCGATAAAATGTATTATCTTTTATCCTATAATCCTCACATAATCATAAAATTTGGAGTGATAAAAACAAAACAACACATCATTTGGAAGCAAGACCTGAGAGTTACTCAAAATATTCTTTGTAGCAATATTATAAATAATTCACAAGCATAATGGTTATAAAAAGTAATAATGAAAACAAAAAACGTCCCAGATTTTCTCCCATCTTCATTGGTCCTTTCATTGGCTCCCACTTCTGTCATCTCTCTTTGGCCAAAGCGGATGAAGTGCCATCAAAACATTTATCTGTCATACTGTGACCCAAAATACAGACAGTGAGTTTATATTTTTAAAAATTGGCAGAATTTTTGGTTGTGAACAGGCACAGCCAAAGCTGAGGATATACCAGTATTTAAAAGTACACAGTATCACTAGGAAGGAAATTAGCATTTAAAAAAATTAATCAGTAGAATGTTAAATATTCAGTTTGACCATTTTGAGAAACTTAAATTTACTGGATCACAAAAGGTCAAATTGCAATTAAGCAAAAAGAGGTATTTAAGATCCAAATTTTTAGTGTTTATGAATTATGTATATTTTATAATATTTGGAATTCACAGAAAACCATAAAGAAAACAAATTTCCCACAAACTCACTGACAAAACAATAATCTGTCAACAGTTTCATTATGTTTTTTCCAAGCTTCATGTAAATACATGTAAAAATACATTATTTGTAAAAGTGGGATAATCGTGTATCGGTTTTCTGGGATGACTTCTTATCTCAATTATACCACGATCATGTGTCCATGTAAACAGTCTTCAAAAACATTTTTAGGGGACTTATTTTTGGGAAATGACATTATATGGCTAGACGAATGTATTTAGACAAATGTATTTCACCATTTCTTCCTTTTGGGGGGAGGGACAGATGTCATTGATTTATGTTGTTCACAATTACATATGATTTTGGGATGAAAAATTTATTTAAATAATGTGCATGACCTAGGATTATTTTCTTGGGGCATGATTTTAGAAGTGAAAACCCTTGTTCAAGAACTATAAACACTTTAAAGTTTCTTAATCTCTTTTGCAAAACTGCTCGTCAGAAATGATCCATTATTTTTTTGTTTATTGCACAAAAACCAAAACCAAAATCTTAGCAACTTTGGAGATGATGAAATATTATACTATTTTTGCTTGTATTTCTTAGATTTGAAAGAACTTCAACATTTTTTTTACACCTTTTCTGAAGAACCCTAGATCTTCTTTTGTGACCTGGTTGTTATCTTTTACTTTTTTGTGGCTGATTTTTAAAAGTTTTAAACAATGTATTACATATATGACTTCTTTGTCAATATATTTTTTGTTTTGTATTAATTTGCTGATATCTCATTTGCTACATGAAATTTTAATTGTTATGTGCTTTCTTATCTATCAATTTCCTTTGTCTTTATGCTTATAAAAATTTTTTTCATTTAGAAATTAGAAAAATACTCTATTTGGGGCGCCTGGGTGGCTCAGTCAACTAAGTGTCTGCCTTCGGCTCAGGTCATGATCCCGGGGTCCTGGGATCGAGCCCTGCGTAGAGCTCCCTGCTCAGCGGGGAGCCTGCTACTCCCCCTCCCTCTGCCTACCACTCCTCCCGCTTGTGCTCACTCTCTGTCTAATAAATACATAAAATCCATTTTTTAAAAGAAAAATACTCTGTTTTTAGTATCCTTTTATTTAATCATTAAATTCTTCAAGTCCTTGGAATTTATTTTAACATCTAATGTGAGGGAGAAACTTACTTTATTAAAACAATTGTCACAGAATTTTCTCAGCATGATTTGTCTTCTTTTCCCAATATTTTGAATTACCAGCTTCAGTAGGTACTAGTTCTTATATAGACTGTATTTTTGACACACTCATCAGTACCAGTGATCATTTCTGTCTATTCTTGCACTAGTTATATACTGTTTTAATTATGATAGCTTTGCGGTTCCCTTTAACATCAGCTGGTGCAAAGTTTGTGCTTTCATTTCAATGGCAATCTTTAAAACAAACACAAAAAGAAAAACAAAACCCATAGCCCCAGTGGAAAGATACTGTGTATCTTCTGGATGGCTACTTAGCAATCAGCTGCTGCAGGGGATATAAGTGCTTTCATTTCTGTTTGTTCGGTGCCAAATGTTCCCAATCTAATTTTGGTCACCATTGAGAAAAGCACATAGGCCAACTTAACACAGAAATTCTATTTGTCCTATGTGAAGATAAATCACATCAAGGTACATTCTCTGGGTCCCTGGTTAATGTGTAAGGCACTCAGGTTCTAACAGGGGCTCAACAAATGTCAGATGCCTTCTGCCACAAAACCCAGGTTGCATTGTGGCTTTCATTTTTACTTAAAAAGATGATGCAATTGATCTTCATTATTCATGGATTCCATATGTGCAAATTTGCCTCTTTGCTAAAATTTATTTGTAACCCCAAGAACACTCACAGTGCTTTTACGGTTGTTCAAGAACATGAGCACGTGCAGAGTGGCAAAAAATTTGAGTCGCCTGACACACATGTTCCCACCTGCAGTCCAACAAGGTGACACCCCGCCTTCCTGCCTCGGATCTCAAACTGGAAACAAATGTCCTTTCCATGGTCTATTTAGTGCCACATTTTCTGCATTTTTGTTGGTTATTTTGCTAATTAAAATGGCATCTGAGCACAGTGCTGAGTGCTGTCTAGTGTTCCTGAGCACAAGAAGGCTGAGATGTGCCTTATGGAATATGTATGGTACATAAGTTTCCTTCAAACATGAGCTATTGTGCTGGTGGCCAAGAGTTCAATGCTAATGGATCCCAGATTTATATTAAATAAAGTGCCTTACAACTGAAATACATGAAAAGCAGGTTGTGTACGGATGGGCTGGTGAAAATGTAGTGAGGGAGGTTTCCCCTCAGAGCAATGGTTCATTATTTGCTATTTCAGTGTCTGCAGTGATTCTATAGGACATAATTCCACAAATAATGAGAATTGACTGTACTTAGTGACCAATGACAGATAGTTACCATGTAACATGAACTAAAGAATCATCAGAGAAGGAGATTCTGAGGAAATAGCCTGGTTTCAAGGAAGGCAAGATTGAGTGGGGTGGGGCCTAAGGAGAAGCATCATTTCCTTCTATTCCCAATTAACAAATGCCATGTTTTAATAGTAATTCTGGACACAGAATCAGTACTACAGTACCTGTATGTCCTGGACACAGAATCAGTACTGCAGTACCTGTATGTCCTGGACACAGAATCAGTACTGCAGCACTTGTACGTCCTGGACACAGAATCAGTACTGCAGTACTTGTACGTCCCGGACACAGAATCATTACTGTGGGTACTTGTACATCCTGGACACAGAATCAGTACTGCAGCACTTGTACGTCCTGGAAACAGAATCAGGACTGCAGTACTTGTGTGTCCTGGACACAGAATCATAACTGTGGGTACTTGTACGTCCTGGACACAGAATCAGTACTGCAGTACTTGTGTGTCCTGGACACAGAATCATTACTGTGGGTACTTGTACGTCCTGGACACAGAATCAGTACTGCAGCACTTGTACGTCCTGGAAACAGAATCAGGACTGTAGTACTTGTGTGTCCTGGACACAGAATCATAACTGTGGGTACTTGTACGTCCTGGACACAGAATCAGTACTGCAGTACCTGTACGTGAGGATCAGCACAGTCATGTCGTAAAAGCTCTCGTGCTCCCAAGACAAAAAATACCACATATTTTTAAGTAGAGACTATTCAATTCCACAAATGTACAATTAAACAACATTTTTCTATGCTTAAATATTACAAATTTAAACAAAAGAAGTTGGCTTACATTAATACAGATAGAACTATTCTAGG
>NW_023186614.1:0-5022 GCF_002007445.2 Ailuropoda melanoleuca | reverse complement strand
GCTGGGATCACGCCCTGAGCCGAAGGCAGACGCTTAACTGCTGTGCCACCCAGGCGCCCCTCACCTGGGATTTTCTTTTCAGTTTCATGTGAATGTTGTGTAAGCAAAACAAACAAACAAACAATAACAAAAATCAAACAAAACCAAAAAGTGTCATATACCCTGGTAGTACTAAGGGCCACCAATGGTAGACTCCTGTTCTTTAAGACTTTCGACCAACCCAATTCTTGGAACACAAAACCCATGATAAAAACCTAGGGTTTAGAGATTCCTTTTCTCCCTTTCCTTATATTCTGTTAAACATTTTTTTTCATTATTGCTACTCTTCCAGGAGCCATTTTAGACATTTTTTTCCCTATTCACCTCCCATTAAATTTTAACACCACAGATAGGCTGTGTATCTACTTATGTGTCCCATGTACTTTGTATGTGAAGAGAATACAATCTCTTCACCCCTCCCCCTATCCCAGGGACTCACTTTTACAGATTGCCCTCATTGAGAACACATGCCTTTTCTAGAAGAGTTGAAGCATCTTGACCTATCTCTTCATCTAGCTCAATTCTGGTTTTGGTTCCATGTTCTCTACCATGTCCAAGCCCATGCCTATCTCTAGGGGAGGCTGAATGAGGCAGTAAAGGCATGGTCTGGGTCTGAGCACCCAGCTGATTGGTGAGCAGGTGTGCAGCCTTCAGTGAGCCTCTTACTCTCCTTAATCCAGTTCTCAACCCTGCATTGACTTCAGAGTTGTTTTAAGCATGCAGTGAACACAAGGCTGGGCTGAGATCAAGGGCTGGTGAACACCTTGTTGTACTATCCAGATCCTCCATCTGTGAAGACATTGTCCCTGGGGGTGGACAGCTTTCAACTGTCAGCCTCTTTGGACACAGCCTCTGGCTGCCCACATTCAGTGATCAGTGAGGGAGTGTGAAGGGCTGGTCATCTGAGCCCAACAGGGAACAATCTTGACATGCCACCCTAACTAGCTCCAAGGTGTCCTTGGGCCTGTCCAAAGCTGTCACTGGGGTGGGCTGACATCCCAACTCACCTTCACCCTCTGCCCACTCCTGTTTTGTTCTCTCTTTTACGGGTCAGAAGGCCAAGGACACACTTGCACAAATAACAGACCACACACAAAGCTCCATTTCAGAATCGGCTTCCAGGGAAGCCAACTACCACAATGGGCAATACACAGCACAATACTTGTTGGCACTGTTCAAGAATCACTTTCTGAAATTTTAAACATTTTCACAAGAAGTTGTCAACTCAATTTGCAGCTAGAATTTTAAATCAGTCTTCCTGGCATCAGGGATGCTGTGAAACATGAAAGGGAACAAAATGAAGATCTCACAGTCCTGATCCAACCAAAGACTTGAACTCAGAAGAGTACTTTCCCCATTCTTTGTGATCTATCTACCCCTTTTCATTTCTGCTCTGGGAGATCTGCATAACTCTCAACTAAGTGATGTGTCTCTTCTTTGTCAGACAAGTAAACAAATTCAACTTTGTGTTGGATCAGTTTGGCGATCTTGGTTCCTTACTGTTGACATCGCAAATTCCTGGAGTGCTCACCCTCTTCCTAAGCCCATTGCCTCATGCCCACCCTTAGGCTCTCCAGGGCTGTTTGCTGGGGAGCTCAGTGCACCCTTCCGAACACCTCACCCCAGATGTTCTATCTTGCCTCCATTGTAATCACAACCAGAATAATGGTTATTATTAAACTAATTGTAAAGCTTTCCGAATTCTTTATGTATACTACCTTATTTAATCCTCAAAATCAACTTATGATGTAGTTATTACTATTGCTAGATACAGGTTAGGAAAAGAGAGATCAATGCCATGCTATAAGATACACCTCGTAAGCGGTACAGCTGGAACCTAAACGCTTTAGGACAAAAGACCATGCTAAGGAACTACTGCCTACAAATCATCTCCATCTGGCTCTTGCTCCTGAGCTGCAGCTCCCAAGATGGTTCTACAGAAAATGGTAAATAAAATCTTGCAGGTGCACAAAAGAATAGGCACAGTTTACAACAGGGGACCCAGCAATGGCGGAGACCTGGGTATAGCTGGTCAATGGCAGCAGCCCCAGTCTGCAGGGCATAGTACGGTTCTGTTTTAGGATGAACTGTCCTCTGTGCATTTTGACCCTGGGCATCCCTCCTGCTTCTCTCCTTGATGATTCCAAACCCAATTTGACTTTCTGACTTAGCTTGTGATGCTCCTAGACCAGGGTTTCCTAACCTCAGCCCTGTTGACGTTTGGAACCAGTTTCTCTTTCCTTGTAGGGGCTGTCCTGTGTAATGTAGGCTGTTAAGCAGCATCCCCAGCCTCTAGCTACCAGATGGATGCCAAGAGCATATGCACTTCCTCCCCCGTCATCACAATCAAAAACATCTCCAACAATTTCCAGAGGTTCTCTAGGGGAGATAAAACTGTCCCAGTTTCAAGAGCCACAGGCTTAGTCTCTCCCCATGACTGGGCATTTCCTCCCACTTCTGGAGCAGGTTTGATTTCATGCTGATGACCCAGCACCCCCATCGGGGCAGGTACCCCCTGAGTGATTGTTCATCTTAGCAGCTTCCTCAGGAGGTTGGCCTCCCAACATCCCAGAAACAAACCACAGTATTCTTAAGTAAGAGGAATTCCCTTAGGACTCACTCTTAGGAAGAGTGTGTCCCCTGCCCCAGACCAGCCCTACATTTTAACTAGCACCTCCTACCCAGTGCTGGTGGGTAGGAGCTCCACCCTATTCTCTGGAAACTCTGGTTAGAGAATGGGACTGAGCATGGACCTGTAATACTCAGTGTTTCTCCATGACAAACCCACTACTTTCTGTCTGACTTCAACTTTTCAGTTTGAAGAAGGCATCAGGCATGTGCCATGTACACAATTTCATTTCTACTGTGTCTGTCAAGGACTTTTTAAAAAGCCAGCACCAAGGGCCAAATAATAGGCTTAACTTTGTAAAGGGTCATGTAAATGGCTCATTGACACATCTCCCGGGCCTGGCAAAGCTGGTAGCCAAGCTCCAACAGAGCCTGAAAATGAATATCCCAGTACTCAGGTTCCAGGGCTGTGAGCCACTGTTTTCCCCCTTGGCAATCAAGCTACTCCCTCAGCCCAACCCCCTTTTTTCTACACCAGTACCTTCATCTAAAGGATAAGGAAGGACAAGTAACACTTCAGCCTTTGGCTTTCTCAAGGTGTGACTGTTGATAAGACTCTTGGCCTGGATTTAATAATGCAGGCAGTCCATTCTTTACTTGTTAACGCGCGTTATACATCAGTTCTCATGGCATGCAGAATGGAAAGGGAAAAACGCACTTTGCAATCATATTGACCTCGATTTCACTTTTGCTGTGTGTCCTCAGCAAGTTTCTTAACTTCTCAAGACTTGCATTTCACTTTTATATGTGGAAATTTTAATAAAAACTGGTTTTCCTGTGTGTCATTGAAAAGATAAAGTTAATATGTACGAAGTATCTAGGAGGTTCTCACTGATGACTGCTGGAAGTGCAGGCGATGGTATTAAAATAACAGCAGAAATAATGATGTGAATGAATTCTTCTCCCCCTTGGACAGAGAGGCTACCTAAATTTCTGAATCCTCTCTGACTCTAGGAAACTAGGTGATCCTAAAAACAACAACAACAACAACAACACCACAACAACAAAACATAAGCATTAGTTAGCTTTCCTTCTTGAGATTAGAATTTTTTTGAGCCAGTCTTGAACATCTGGTTCCCTGCCCCCTCTTGTCCGTTTATTTATAAATAAATAAATAGCTCCACTCTTTCCTTGCTCCTGGGAAAGATTTTGCCTTGGCTTTGGGATGGGGGTTGAATAGCTTCACTAGCTCCTCTGAACACCATCAACATTGTGATGAACTTGTCTGAAAACAAGAAATAAAACATTAACTGGGAACTACTACTGTCAGTGCTGGGCAGTATACATTTTACAGCACACTGTTTAATCCACGTGAAAACCGTGTGAGGTAAAGATAATGACTCTTCTCGTTCTGACGTCCATATTGAAAAACTAAGGCTCGGAGCAACAAAGTAAATATCGCCAAGGGGTGTCAAATGTCAAATGTCAAATTCCGATCTTAGACCCTAATTCAAAGTCCAATATTCTTTCCATAATGTCATATTGCTTCTCAACCTTGTTTCTCCCAAATCTCTTTCACATTGATTTAACAGAGTTTAGGAGTCTAGAGCCCTGCTTGGTGCACTAGGCAGTGAGGGGATGATTGTCACATACTGGATGGAGGATTTGATGTTAAGTACTGTGACACCTGCCTCAAAGTAATTGGGGTTTTTTAAGACATTATGGGAACAAAGTTCACAAAAGAAAAACTAGAAAAATTAATTAAAGTTCTATTCCCTTGTCAGGATATGGTCAAACCTCTTCCCAGCTCATTGGCCTTATATCCTTTGCTAACACTTGACTTTTTACTGCATTTCTTTGGTTGTACGTCTCTTTCTTTCTTCCTTTTAGAGCCTTAATTGGCTTTGATTTCGAGTATCCAATATCCAACTCAGACTAGCTGAAGTCAAAAGGGAATTCTCTTGTTTTACATGACTAAAAGCACAGGCATGGATAGGTCCTACGCTTTGTCTTTCTCTCCATGTCTCAGCCCTACTTGGGGTTATCTGATGAAAGGTCCTTATATACCTACCCGCATCTCTAAACCCACATCTTCCTAGTTTGACAATGTCAGTGGGAGGAGGGGAGCTCTACTCCTATATTCCACATATTAATTCTATGAAAGACACTGGCTGATCCTGCTTGGGTCATGCATACACACGTATAGTCAGTAACTCTACCCAGAGGGATGGGGTATTCTGTCCAGCCAGCGCCACATGCCCTCTCTTTAGCTGGAGGTAAGAACAGAATGATTACCATACCCTAAGGAGCCCACGTGGACTGAGGGAGGGGGTCCCCAAAGGAATCAGAAGAAAGGGAATTGGAAAGCATGCTGGATACACACAAAAATACATGACTACCATGGTCCACTATAAT
>NW_023186613.1:0-1888 GCF_002007445.2 Ailuropoda melanoleuca | reverse complement strand
TTCCCACGGGGACCCTGTGCTGCGTTCCACGTTCAGTGTCCCCCAGGGGACCTGTGAAGCCAGATGTGGGCCTGGGCTCATTGTGTCTTCGGAGACACGAAGCAGCTTCCAGGAAGAGGTTGTTCTTTGTGGGCACATATGTGCCAAATGGGTCGGTGGGCCAATCCACTTAACTGCCACGTTCTGCAACCTCTGATTTGGGGATGGTGAAGCCAGTGGCAGTGACAAGCTAGCTCCTGGTTGGCATCAAATTGTTTTGCAAATAGCTGGAGTCATCTGGGCCTTATATAACATCTGTTCCTCGGGACCGTTGCTTTGAAACAGAACAGTGGTGTGGCCTGTGCTTCGGGAGACCTGGCAATGATGCCAAAAGGTTGGAAACCAGGGTCCCCACTGAGTATGCACCTGTCCCATCCTGGTCCCCTGGGAGGAGGGGTTACCCTAGGTGTGCTCTCTAGATCGCCCCACGCGTGTGTCTCACTCGCCCTGCCTCTTTCAGAGTACTCAGCTGAGCAGACACAACAGGCGTTGCACCAGTCCGTCTTCATGTCCTCCGTGTCTGCCCACCCTTTCCGGGACCTTCCCCTCGGCAGGGAACAGCACTGCAAGCTCCTTCCGGGTGTGGCCAACATCCAGGCCGGCGAGGTGGCCCGATGGACCGTGGATGAGGTGAGCGGGGCTGTGCTGGGGCCCTGGAGGGACGGACCCTGCTGCTGAGAATTCCTCTTAGGCGTGGAATTCACTGCATCAAATTTCAGATCCACACTTAAGGGAGAAGGCGGGCCTGAGTTTGANATCCACACTTAAGGGAGAAGGCGGGCCTGAGTTTGAGGAAATTAGGACAACCCAGGTGGTTTTGGCTCCCACTTCCCAGCGGTACCCCGGAGCCACCCCTGCTGTCCATCACCATCGGCCCAGGGCCAGTTTCTATAGAGGGGCCCAGGCCTCCGGTCCCACATCACAGACTTACTTTGGGGAAGCACACATGTATAAGCATCTTAGACTCGCACCCCAGCAGTGCCTGTCCTAAGCATTATCTTGTCTGGGGAGCACCCACCCCCAGGGCGTTCTGTTCTGTGCTGAGGGGCTCCCTCTGCCTGGCACCTGCAGGGCCCCAGAAGATCCACTGGTTCTCATGACAGAGCAGCTGGGTGCTGCCATTTGTCCACTTGAAGCCACAGATGATCAGTTAGCCTTTGGTTTGGTTTCAAAGTGAATTAGCTCACAACACTGCATAAGATGCTGTGCACATGGGAAAACGGATCCAACTTTGATATAACCGTGCCTTACAATGCTGGTTCTTAATAAGGATCAGGTAAGTCCCGCTGCTCGCTATAATGCTGTGGAAATGCTTCTTACGTAAGGCAGTTTTCTTTTAAGGAATACACTCTTTGACGTTTCCTTTAATAAAGGTATTATTTCCACTAGTCAGGCCTGAATTAATTTTTTGTAAATGAAGGAAAACCCCAGGTCACTCTGAGGGCAAGATAACGGTGGGGTTGAAGTTAAATTAGTTACAAAATGTTCATTGAGCACTTCCTGTAATCAGCTTGACTTAACGTTGGTTCAAGCCTTCCTTTTCCAGCCTTGGACGAGGAGCGGGTGACAAAGGCCACGCAGAGGCTGGAGGTTCAGGGCAAGCCTGCCCTTTCCACCTCCTTGCCAGCACCTCCCAGAACCTTCCTGGTGGATTGACCTGCCCAGCACTCCCTGCCTGGAGCAGCAGGGGCTGACCCCTTTCCCTCGGCACAAACTGCTGCCCCACCTCTCCTTCCACTCTTTCCAAGTGCCCCCAGCATCCTAGTAACGGAGTGCTGGCTGAATATGCCAGTGGTGACTAAATGGGATCCCATTCCTTAAAGAGTATGCAAGGTCTGTCCCCTGCCCC
>NW_023186612.1:0-1704 GCF_002007445.2 Ailuropoda melanoleuca | reverse complement strand
GAGGTCTTTCATCCATTTGGAGTTTATTTTTGTGTATGGTGTGAGAGAGTGGTCATTTCATTCTTTTGCATTTGNATTTGGCTGCCCAATTTTCCCAGCACCATTTATTGAAGAGACTGTCTTTCTTCCACTGGATGTTTTTTCCTGCTTTGTCAAAGATTAGTTGCCCAAAGAGCCGAGGGTCCATATCTGGGTTCTCTATTCTGTTCCATTGGTCTCTGTGTCTGTTTTTGTGCAACGTGATGCCCCCAGCTTCTTTTTTCCTTTTCAACAATTCCTTGGTGTTTCAGGGTCTTTTCTGGTTCCACACAAATTTAAGGGCTGTTTGTTCCAGTTCTTTGAAAAATGTCATTGATATTTTGATTGGGATGGCATTGAAAGTGTAGATTGCTCTGGGTAGCATAGACATTTTAACTATATTAATTCTTCCGATCCATGAGCATGGAATATTTTTCCATCTTTTTGGTCTTCTTCAGAATGTCTTTCAAGAGTGATTTATAGTTTCTAGAATATAGATCCTTTAGGTCTCTGGTTAAGTTAATTCTGAGATAATGTATGATTTTGGGTGCTATTGTAAATGGAATTGATTCCCTAATTTCTCTTTCTTCCGTCTCACTGTCCGTGTATAGAAATGCAACTGATCTGAGCATTGATTTTGTGTCCTGCCACATTACTGAATTGCTCTATGAATCCTAGTAGTTTGAGGATGGATTCTTTTGGGTTTTCCATATAGAGAATCATGTCATCTGCAAAGAGAGTTTGACTTCTTTGCCGATTTGGGTACCTTTCATCCCTTTTTGTTGTCTGATTGCTGTTGCAAGGATTTCTAGTACTATGTTGAATAATAATGGCGAGAGTGGGCATCCTTGTTGTGTTCCCGATCTTAGGGGAAAGGCTTTCAGCTTTTCCCCATTGAGAATGATATTTACTGTAGGCTTTTCATAGATGGTTTTTATGAGATTGAGGAATGTGTCCTCCATCCCTACATTCTGAAGTGTTTTAATCAGGAAAGGATGCTGTTTTGTCAAATGCTTTTTCTGCATCTATTGAGAGGATCATATGGTTCTTGACTCTTTTCTTGTTGATATGATGTATCACACTGATCGATTTGCAAATGTTGAACGACCCTTGCATCCCAGGGATGAATCCCACTTGGTCATGATGGATAATCCTTTTAATGTACTGTTGGATCCTATTAGCTAGGATCTTGTTGACAATTTTTGCGTCCATATTCATCAGGGATATTGGTTTGTAATTCTCCTTTTTGATGGGGTCTTTGCCTGGTTTAGGGATCAAGGTAATATTGGCCTCATAGAATGAGTTTGGTAGTTTTCCTTCTTTTTCTAATTTTTGAAACAGCTTCAGGAGAATAGGTGTTATTTCTTCTTTGCATGTTTGGTAGAACTCCCCAGGGAATCCATCAGGCCCTGGAGTCTTGTTTTTTGGGAGGTTTTTGATAACTGCTTCAATCTCTTCATAATTAATCGGTTTGTTTAAAAAATCAATTTCTTCTGTTTAAGTCTTGGTAGTTTATAGGTTTCCAGGAAGGCATCCATTTCTTCAAGATTGTTTAATTTATTGGCATAAAGCTGTTGATACAATTTTCTAATGATCCTTCCTATTTCATTGGTGTTGGTTGTGACCTCTCCTTTTTCATTCATAATTTTGTTAATTTGGGTCCTTTCTTTATTCTTTTGAATAAGT
>NW_023186611.1:0-1178 GCF_002007445.2 Ailuropoda melanoleuca | reverse complement strand
GTGAGAGAGCACGAGCTGGGGGACGGGGCAGAGGGAGAGGGAGCTGGAGAAGCAGGCTCCCCGCTGAGCACGGAGCCCGATGTGGGGCTCAATGTGGGGCTTGATCCCAGGACACTGAGATCATGACCTGAGCCGAAGGCAGACGCCTAACTGAGTGAACCACCCAGGTGCCGCAGTCTATCTTTAAGTGTGTATGTAACCCAAGTGACTAACTCGTCCTTGCACTAGCATGTTTGGGAAAGGGTTGTTACAGAACAGCGTGTGAGTTATCCCTCACTGCAGAGGTGACCTCCTTGCCACTTGGCCACTCAGGTGTCCATCTGTGGCTCATATCTTGCCATACCTCCATCACCCCTGCCTCTTCTCGGTGGGATGCTGATGTCACCGGTCACTGCATGGTGGCGGGTGCTGGGAAAGGGCTGTACTTCCTGTACCTCTGTGTCCCTTACACCGCCTGTTGCTCATATGATTCTCTCAGTCAGGGTTTGAGGTGACTGAGATTGTGTTTGGGCAGCACAGATTAGGAAACAACTGCACACTAACATGATAGGTAAGCTATTAAGGAAAAAATCCATTGGGCTTTTTTTTCTGCCATGTTATTAGTTTCCTTTAATTATTGTGACTTCACCAGGGAGGAATAAATTCTCTATCCCTTCCACCAATCCAGTAAGAGACCACTATTGTATTTTTAAGGCTCAAGTTCTTTTTTATGTCTCTGCTTCTACCAAGGAAGTAAATAGCTGTTGTGATTCAGGTGCTTTGAGAGAGACTAACCTGGGCTGCCTCTAGAGGAGAGGGGAAGAGGGCTCAGGCTTTGGCTTCGGGAAGGAGTGTGGCCCACTCCAAGCAGGACCCCTGCGGAAACACCTTTGAGGGGATGGACTGGGGACTAAATGCTGAGTGCCCCTGCGTTGTGAGCTGCATCCATTTCCTAGGGCTGCCACAACAGAGTATCACAAACTGTGTGGCTTCAAACAACAGAAATGCATTCTCTCACCGTTGTGGAGGCCAGAAGTCTGAACTCAAGGTGTCAGCAGAGCCTTACTCCCACTAAAACCTGTAGAGAAGAATCCTCCCTTGCCTCTTTCTAGCTTCTGATGGAATGCTGGCAATCCTTGGCATTCCGTGGTTTACAGGCACACGGCTCCAATCTCTGCCCTTGTGGTCACATGGCATTC
>NW_023186610.1:0-522 GCF_002007445.2 Ailuropoda melanoleuca | reverse complement strand
CCGACTTGCCGCTGCCGAACTGGATCACGGTGCCCGTGGCCTTGATGACAGCCACCCGCACCTTCCAGTGCGGGTGGGAGATGCTCTGCATCAGGGGGCCGATCAAGGACTCCGACTGCATGTGGAAGTGGTCTGTGAANGGTCTGTGAGACAGGGCGACACCAGTTACCAGGCTTGCTCCCCGTGGGCCTCGACCCAGCCCAGCGCCATGGGCTCCCAGGAGGACAGGCCACCTGTGCCTTGGAATTTCCTCTCCCCACCAGGTCCCTGCTGCAGCGTGGCATCGGCTCAGGCCTGCCAAGCTCAGCTTCGTACCCCTGGCACTGGGAGAGGTACAGGACAGGCATGGGACCCAAACAGCACCAAACGGAAAAGGCTGGGGGCTTGACCCCATCTCAGCTGGAGGCAGGAGTTGTGACGACGGAGAGTCTGAAGCTGCTGATGACAGTGACACCCACTGGGTGCCTGAGAGGGATGCTGACCAGAAGAGAGAAATCGAGCCTGGAGGACACTGTGCAAGTC
>NW_023186609.1:0-590 GCF_002007445.2 Ailuropoda melanoleuca | reverse complement strand
CTGTTTCTCCTGCCCTGCCGGCCGTCCACTGCCGTGTGGCATGACCGCACCCCTGCCGTCCACCTGGGGGGCGCGTGTCCTGTGGCGCCCATCGTAGGTAGCCTTTGGGGCGCTGTTCGAAATCACGTGCAACTCATCAGGCTTGAGAAAAGGGTAGCGGAATCTCTCTCGCCCTCGGAGGTTAGCCCTTCTGTTCGCCCCGCCTTGTCCTGCGGGAAGCTGGGAAGGATGGGGGGCTCTTGGTGTGGACACCGGGAANGGGAATGTGGGAGGACCTTCCTATGGCGTCACCGGTCCTCCATGAGGGACGTGCCTGCGGCCAGCTGGTGTGGAAGACTGGGACTAGGGGAAAATTCTGGCACCAGCTTCTCTTCTGGAGAGCTCTGGTCGACCTCCCAGGTCTGTGGGGGTGTCAGGGTGGCGGCATCTCGATTCTTTCAAATGCGGCTTCTTTCGGGAAGCCCTGCGTGGGTCTCCTCCTCTTCAGTTGCCGGGTGAGCGTATGTGTGAGATTGTGTAAAGTGGAGCCCGTGTCTCTGCTAGACCATGAGCTCTGTGGGAGCGGGGCCGTGCCTGCCTTGTGGCGTGTC
>NW_023186608.1:0-1327 GCF_002007445.2 Ailuropoda melanoleuca | reverse complement strand
AAAGGGCACAATTGCTGGATCATGTGGTAAAAGTGTGTTTAGTTTTGCAAGAAACTGCCTTCCAAGTATCCATGTGTGTTTGCATTTCCAGTCTCGGTGAATGAGCGTTCCTGTTGTGCCACGTCCTTGCCAACATTTGGTATTGTCCGTGTTCCACATTTTGGCCGTTTTAGTAGGCGGGTGCTGGTACCCTGTTTGAATTTGCACGTCTCTGGTGACATAGGATGTGGAGATCCTTTTCATACACTCATTTTCCATCTGTATATCTTTTTTAGTGAGGTGTCTGTTAAGGTCTTTGGCCCATTTTTAGTTGAGTTGTTTGTTTTCTTACTGTTGGGTTTTAAGGGTTCCTTGTGGATTTTGAATAACACTCCTTTACTGCCTGAAGCCACCACAGACCCTCACCTCCTGTGCACTAGTCCTCCGAGCACAGTGTTTGCTAGCAGCAGTCCTGCCAGGCAGTTACATGTTCACTTTTGAGAAATTGTGGGATTGTGGTTAGGATTAAGTTTTGGGGGCTCCTGGGTGGCTCATTCGATTGGTTAAGCATGTGCCTTTGGCTCAGGTCATGATCCCAGGGTGCTGGGATCAAGCCCCATTCCTGCTCAGAGGGGAGCCTGCTTCTCCCTCTGCCCCTCCGTCCACTCACGCTCTCTCTATCACTGTCTCTCTCAAATAGATGAATGAAATCTTAAAAAAAAAAAAAAAGGATGTGACTTTTGGAGCCAGAATGCCTGGGTTCACCCTGGCGGGTGACACATCCACTGTGAAACCCCAGGCAAGTTACATAATTTCTCTGTCCCACAGTTTCCTCCTCAGTGATGTGGGTAGTATTGGAGCCCATCTCATGGGGCGGTAGATGAAATGGATCAGCACAGTGAGCACAGGACCGGCGTCTGGGGCAGGGTGGGTGCTCGGGGGAGATTGGCTGTAACCATACCCTGGCACGGATGGCTCTGACAGACAAGGAGCTGAGGTCCACCGAGGTCAGATGACCAGCCTAGGGGCCCGCGGAGCCGGGCTGTAAAGCAGCTCTGATTCCAAAGCCTGTGTGCTCAGCCCTTCACCCGTCTTGTGGGCGAGGAGCAGCGGACAGAGAGCAGGGCAGGCTCACACCCCAGCACCAAAGCTGCTCGCATTCCTGCAGGGCGGTGGGAGGGGGGGACTGGAGCTGGGGGGAAGGCCGTCTGCTCCATTACAGTCACTGCCAGCACCTCCCAGCCCGGCAGTTCAGCCTGTGCGGGTCATCAGGACCACGGCTGTGCAGAGGACAGCCCTAAGGACATTAAAACACAGCTCCCCCACCCCAGCCTGCCAAGCCCTCCCC
>NW_023186607.1:0-537 GCF_002007445.2 Ailuropoda melanoleuca | reverse complement strand
GCCACAAAGTCACACACTTATGCCCAGGTGGTCTCCTGGTCACAGCAGGGACCGAGAGCAGGCGTACAGGTGAAGTAGAGAAACCCCCAACTCCAGCATTGGGAAAGGAGCCTGAGGCACGCGCACCACCAAACATTTTCAGTCCTTTTATCCTAGTCTATAACCTCAACTAAGCTGCCGCTAGATGCGTNTGCGCGAGAGTAAATGATGAATTAGGCATGGTCTCTGCCTACTAGTATGGATATATAGATGTGGATATATATAGCATGCGTCTGTATCATATATATAGGGTATATGAATGAATGAATAATAAAGTCAGACTCTTGCCGTGACGCATGCATGAAAAGCTAGAGGAAGGAAGAGTTAGGGGTAAAGGGATGTGCAATGAAGGGAGAAAGTCAGAAAGATCAAAGAAATAACATTGCTTGGGCCTCAGAGGATGAGCGAGGAGTAGCATATGCCTGTACTGGACAGCATGTGCCCTTCCCCATGTAGTTCCTGGGAATCACGCAGTGAGCCCCTGGGCCTTAGCTCCCA
>NW_023186606.1:0-1424 GCF_002007445.2 Ailuropoda melanoleuca | reverse complement strand
ATCTGTACTAGTTAGCTCTACTTAACAGATTTCCACAAATTTAGCAGCTTAAAATACATGCATGTATTTTCTCACAATGTTTTGCGCATATATTATCTCACAACTTCCATGGATCAGAAGTCCAGGTGTAGCTTACCTGAATACTCTGCTCAGGGTATCACAAGGCTACAATCAAGGTGTCAGCTGGGCTGTACTCCTTTCTGGGGCTTAGGGTCCTCTTCCAAGCTCATGCGGTTGGTGGCAGAATTCAGTTTCTTGCAGCTGTGGACTGAGGTCTCTGTTTTCTTGCTGACATTCGACTGGGTGCTACGCTCAGCTCTTAGAGGCCACTCACTGTTCCCTCACAACATGGCAGCTNCTTGCAGCTGTGGACTGAGGTCTCTGTTTTCTTGCTGACATTCGACTGGGTGCTACGCTCAGCTCTTAGAGGCCACTCACTGTTCCCTCACAACATGGCAGCTCTCTTCTTCAGAGCCAGCAAGGGAGGGTACTCATCTCACATCTCACTCCACTCTGCTCTCCTCAGATATGTATGTGAGAGTGTGTGTGTGTGTGTGTATTGTATGTGTTAGAAGCAAGTAACTCACGTGTTCTGCCCACACCCAACAGAAAGGATCGCACAAGAGTCTCTTTGGGGGTCACCTTATGGAGCATTTGCCAAACTATGCACATCTTATTGACGTCAAAGTCAAGCTAAAGTCATAACTTTCTCCTATGATCACCAAGCACCAGAGCCTAACTAGGACAAAACAAAGCATTAAGCTGTGGTGGCATTCTCATTTGTCGTGTCTCATAAACACACAGACAAACACACACACACACACACACACACACACACACCAGGTTTAGGACTATATACTTTATAGGTGTTGCTTGAGATTCCACTAACCTGGAATAACTGAATATTTATATCTCCTTTGGTCATACTATCCAAACCATCAGCAAATTATGCTAAATTTTCTGCAGACACTTAGAATCCTCCCTTCCCCATTCATGAGTCTTAACTCTATTTCAAACTTAAACTATATCATGGTTGAAAAAAGCCCTTGGCTGTGCATTTTGTTTCCAGTCTTTCTTCATTCCACTAAACCTATTCATGCAACTTCCTGTGACACTATCACCATACAACATCTCATGTGATCCTCATGGCACAAACCAAATATTTTCATTGCTTAAAACATTTGAGAGCTTTTAAATATCTCATATTTTGTTCAGCAGATGTATAAAAAATAAGCTTCATTTATGGTTTTAAAAGAAGATTTAAATTTTACGTGGCATAAATACACCAAAGATAACTGATATTTAGTGTTCAAAGCATCTAGTTTCTGAAAGAAAAAATGTTGTTTAATAAAATTTCTGGAGCTATGTATCTTATAGTTTAATTAGGGGTTAGGGTCCTAGGAAATGGGATTGAGAAAACTGAA
>NW_023186605.1:0-1322 GCF_002007445.2 Ailuropoda melanoleuca | reverse complement strand
CAATTCCCCACATACACGTCTATACATACACACTGGAACTCAATGCAAACAGCAATGTTGGTAAAACAGACACAAAACCCTCCTCTGATTCCTTTTTTGAAAGAATGTAATCCACAACAGGTATAAACNCAGCTCAATGTTTCTGGATGGATAACATAAAAAAGCAATATAGAGAACACCATACAACCGAGGGACAGATTTGAGCCCACACTACTAATGAGCACAATTCCCCACATACACGTCTATACATACACACTGGAACTCAATGCAAACAGCAATGTTGGTAAAACAGACACAAAACCCTCCTCTGATTCCTTTTTTGAAAGAATGTAATCCACAACAGGTATAAACCCCCCTGACTCCACTGTACAAATGGAAAGACCTGGTAGAGACAGTGTACAATACAGAAAACCAATGAATAACTAATCCACAAATATATTCAGCTCCCTGGGTAATGAACCATTGCAAAGTAAAACTCCTTTATATAGTTTTGTCAGATCATTGTTTTCATGTGAAAACCCAGAGTAACAGGGGACCCTGTGCAAATGTATGTCTCATGAATTACTGTTGCAAGGTCCTATCTGCAAGCAATAAATCGGTCTAGGTCTTTCTCATCAGTATGGAAACAGAGTCCAATATGCCCCATTTTAAAGACAAAAAAGAAATGCCCTGACTTCACTGGACATCCCTCCAACCCTAATATTCTTACTCCGTTTAATTGCAAAACTCACGGGTTTGTTCTCCTTTTACTGGCAGTACTTTATGCCTCCCATCCCTTCACTTCATTGTCAGCAATCACTCATGTGCTGCTGAGCTCAAAGTTCACTTCTTCTTTAACATCATCAATGACTCCATTAGTGAGCTCATAAGGCAAGCTAATGACCATAGAGATCTCTAGGTTCTGGCTTAAGCTGTTGGCTGTCAGGTGACCTCAGGACAGTGCCCCTGGCTTAGATTGTGTCTGGCCCTTTCCTGCAGGACTTGCTGGGGTCTTGGACTCACCTTCATGGGAACTCTGAAGGAGAGGTCTCCGTGAGGCAGTCTGAATTCCTCCTGGGTGGGGCTGTTGGTGACTAAACTCTGTTCCCACACAAGATAGCAGGAAGGAGGCTGGCGTCAGTCTCTTGGTNAACAAGCAGGTCCCATCCAGCCCAAGGTGGCACAGGCAGAGGGACTGCCACACAGGAGATATTTAGAGCTTCCTCTGTTTGTTCATGAGGCACATTTCCCTCCTGCTCCTGCTCCCCCAATGTCTAAGCACATGACTTCCCCGTGGGACACTGCTGTGGACACAAAGGAAAGTATCCTGGAGATTGTGTGTT
>NW_023186604.1:0-2085 GCF_002007445.2 Ailuropoda melanoleuca | reverse complement strand
TAACTTATTTGTCTTATGAACTTTCTTTCCTAAAATACTCATTGGCTGAAATTCTCCTGCTGGAGCTAAGGAACACTCTATTTACGAGTTAAGTTTGCACACAAGTAGATTAGTTTTAAATCAGTCTTTCTGAGATGCTATTCATACAGAATATTGAACAGACATCAAACTAAGCAATAACATTTATCATCCTATAGCCTACCCTCCTAAATCTAAGGTTGTAAGGAGTTTAAAAACATTTTTGCCTAATAACTTATTATTGCGCTAATTTAACTCTGGTTAGGAAAAAACATGTATTTTTATTATTTCCTTTTAATATTTTTACTAAGAAATTTTAAAAATAGAAAATTATAAAGAGAAACAAAAAACTACACATATCCTGTAATTGTCAATTCCTCATATATCGTCATATTCACTTTATATTTTAAATTAACAAATGAACTATTTCTGTTCCCATCACTGGGACCATTACTCACTTCCCTCTACTAGATGTGTACTTTGCTTAATTTATGCAACATACATGATACAGAAATGGTCACTCTAAACTTTGATTTCTTTCCCCACTCACTGTTTTCATTTAAAAAGTCTATCCATATTCAATATATGGTTTTAGCTCAATATTTTATCTGTAGTATAGAATCTCGTAAGTATATCACATTTTAGTTATCCGTCTCTCTGATGAAGGGAATTTTGGCTGATTTTATACTTTTCTGCATTCTGAACTCTGCTAAAAGGAAATTTCTGACTGCACTTGTGAAAATGTTTTCTAGGGAGTACTTTGATTTATTGGATTGTTACATGTGCATTTGTAGCTTTATTAAGTACTGCCAAATCGTACTCTAATATATATATTTTATATATATATATAATTAAATATATTATATGTATATATTATTTTTTTTTACCAATTTACATTCTTACCAGAAGGGTGTGAGAATTCCCATTCTTCACAGTCTTACCAGCACTTTTTATTTTCAGATGTTGTTGTTGCCAATCTGATGGAATAGGGTATCTCTGTAGGCCTGTTTCTATCTCAATAATTTTAAACAATTAAAAGAAATATTAAAACAAAATATCATCCTAAATCCCATCCATTATATTCAAAATAATTTGATTATACTTGAGAGGATCTATGTAAAGATGTATTCTAGGAAGAATGGAGCCTGTATTTTGCCAGAGAACTTTTACTGTTCTGCTATTTTAGAAACACATATTGCTGAATAAATAGAACATTAAGATGCAAATTTTCTACTTGAAGTAACCCTGAACAAATGAAGGCCAGATTAACTATAGACTTGAGTAAGTGTTAGTTTAAATTTACAAATTTGTTGTTTATAATTAAGAAATAATTATCTAGATAGCCCTATTCAAACAAGCTCTGTTNTATCTAGATAGCCCTATTCAAACAAGCTCTGTTTGTAATGTAATGCTCCTAAAATAATTAGAATAGTGTAATAATGTCACAGAAATAGCAGTAGTGATCAAGAGAGAAGATGAGATTCCAAAAATAGATTGAATTATATATAAAATTTTAATAGAATAAAATAATCATTAAAAGTTTGCATAAATTTAAAAATTTATTTAATAAATAGCATTGGAAGAACTATTATCTTCTCTACCCTCACTCTATCTTTCATTTTCCTCATCACCCTACCTTCCAATTATATTAAATTTTTACTTCTTCAAACATCCCAAGAACTTCAACAACTCTATTATTGTGTACATTTGTTCTTACCTGTGTGGTAGGAACTGCTGAGAGTTTTCTCATCTTTGGCACATAAACACTAATTTCCAGCTTCCCACATAATTGTATTAGTCATGTCACTGGATTTCAGACAACAGAATGTGAAAAAAGTAGACATGCCATTTCTAGGTCTCAACCATAAACCATGACATACATGGTCTTTCTTGTTTTTCTTATTACAGCTGACTGGAAAAATTAAAATCTCTCCTGAAGGATATCTAAGTAGCACACTTTTTTTAAAAAAAAATTATCATTGAGGTATAGTTGACATACAATGTTGTATTGTTCAGATATATATGTAGTGAATCAACAATACTATACATTAGGCATTGCTCAGCACA
>NW_023186603.1:0-3996 GCF_002007445.2 Ailuropoda melanoleuca | reverse complement strand
TTTGTCTCAACCCCCTGGTATTTGCCATGAAGACTGAGAAGATGTAGAAATACTATCTTTCAAGTAGTTCAAGATGGAAATAGGTGAATGTGGAAACCATTAGGTAGCCATCATCTTTTTGTGGTATGTATTAGAGAAATGGAAAAGCTACACTTCACAGTGTAGGGAAAGGGATTAAACAGGTAACAAAGAGAAGAAAAAGTGAGAGACTGTGAAATTTATTGGATTTTTTAGTCTCTAGTTCTAGAAGCACACTGATTCTTAGACAATTCCCATCTCTGGCTTCCATGATACTCCATCCATCCATATTTGACACCCCCAAAATGGGAGGGACATATTATGTTTCTTAAAAACAAACATCTCTTAAGAAATAGAAAATTGTCCTTTACATGCTGTCAGTGCCTGTGAAAAGAAGGGAGTTGAAGGATATAGAAGCATTTTTCTTCCTGGATATGCAAACATTTTATAAAGATATAAATATTTATGCCTACTCAAATTATATGCAGTTTATTTACATTATATGGACCTAGAGAATAGACCATCACTCTTGTGTCTTCCCTTTGAAAGATCTTGGCTCTTCAGCACAAGGCATGGTATGAGTAATATGTAGTACTTATCTTCATAATATATTAAAAGAGGAAGTTTTGTCTTTACCTGGCATCAGCTGCTGCCCATATAAAAACAATGAACTGAATGTTATATTCTTGGGAATGTTTAAACCAGAATTGGGGATGGGATATCCCTTCTGCCAGGCCTTTAAAAGGATCATGCATCTCCTTGTCCTGGGAAAGAAAGAGAAAATGAAAGAAGGAATATTCTCAGTTCAGCATGAAAAAAGACTCTTGATGCCAAGTGCAATGTCACTTTTCCATCCATTTATATTCACAGATCCTATTAATGGATGTAAGATAACCTACAGTCTTCTGTGCTTTGTTCTTTTGAAAATTACTGTTAAAGAAAAGCGGGATGATCAAGCCTGAAAACAAAGGACAAAATTCATTCCTGAGTATGTCTTTATTGTCCNGCCCATATAAAAACAATGAACTGAATGTTATATTCTTGGGAATGTTTAAACCAGAATTGGGGATGGGATATCCCTTCTGCCAGGCCTTTAAAAGGATCATGCATCTCCTTGTCCTGGGAAAGAAAGAGAAAATGAAAGAAGGAATATTCTCAGTTCAGCATGAAAAAAGACTCTTGATGCCAAGTGCAATGTCACTTTTCCATCCATTTATATTCACAGATCCTATTAATGGATGTAAGATAACCTACAGTCTTCTGTGCTTTGTTCTTTTGAAAATTACTATTAAAGAAAAGCGGGATGATCAAGACTGAAAACAAAGGACAAAATTCATTCCTGAGTATGTCTTTATTGTCCTTTTTCTCACCTTGACGGAATCACCTGAATAATGATAATCACCCCAGGATCCTTTTTTTTTTTTGTATTGTTATTCCTGTGTAATTATTAGGCTGCTGATACCATTAGGTGACAATGAAACAATATTAAATAATCCCCACACATTTATGTATATGTAACAAGTTACAATGTCAAAATTAAATGAAAGGAGAAGTGCCAGGATCCATCTTAAGAATGGCTCTTGCAGGGTCTTACTGCTCTAGTAAATGCTATGCGGGTGCCCTGAGAGCCCCTTTTAGAGGGACCACACAACAAGGAGAGTAAGACCATGTGCTGTGCGTCCAGCATTGTCTCCCCGGCTTCATTAGCACCAAGGGCATCAGTCAGAATTTTCATAAGCATGGACAACAATTCTTGTTCCTATTCAGGCTTTTCTACATTCTCGCCTTTTCTTGTCCTTGGTACGTATTTTAAAATTATGCATTAAAGTGTAATATCCTCAGAGTAAACTGCATATGTCATGAGAGCACATGCTCATAAGCAGAACAGATTCATGTAATTAGCACCCAAATAAAAGATCAGAATAGTACCTGCTTTGCAGAACTCATTCTTGGGCTTCTTTCTGTCACTCTGAGCATAAAAGCAACCAGTATGCTCACTTCTAAAATTATAGTGTTTTCCTCTTTTGTACTTGATGCAGGTGGACTCATATACTTGTGTTTGTGTCTGGTTTCTTTCTCTCAATACTCAAAACAGGCTTGAAACCAGTTCTACCCAATTTACAATATACACGAATAAGTCGGTGAATATATTGATTTTTATATTAATTTATCCTGTTGATTCCTCTTCCCCTTTTTTCTTTTTTAGTCTGGTGTTTTAAGGTGACTTTAGCATTAGAGATGTTATTTTGCGGATCCTTTTGTTATGTGCCCAGCTCAAGGCGGCTAAGGGGGAATTTCCATATCAGGACCAGAGTTGGTTTGGTAAACCTGCATCCATGGGACAGAGAAGAGGTCTCCAATGTGCCTGAAACAAATCTCACTTATTTCTAAAAGGAATTTATTTATTTAAACTGCCTTTATCCCAGGGGCACCTGGCTGGTTCAGTCGGTGGAGCATGCAAATCCTGATCTTGGAGTCGTGGGTTTGAGTTCCATGTCGGGTGTGCAAATTAATTAAAAAAACAAAACAAAACCAAAAAAAACCTTTAAAACTACCTTTATCCCAAAGGAGGTGGGGGGGAACTGGCATTCTGCCTTCTTTTTTTTTAAGTTTCAGCTCCGTTTCTCTATTTTCTCTAATGTTATCATCATCAAATACATTTAACAAACATTTATTGAGCGCCTACAGTTATAGGCAGTGAAGTCACAGAGATCAAAACTGTGAGCGCAGATACAAGAGTTCATTCTCCGGAGTCAGCAGGCCATGTTGCTAATTCCTGGTAGTTTCCTTAGAGCACCAAGCTCACCTTGAGTCCTTTGAAATTCACCTCTGAGATTTTTGCCCTGTATTAAATATAACATTAACCTACATGGAAC
This sequence comes from Ailuropoda melanoleuca, assembly GCF_002007445.2. Lineage (NCBI taxonomy): Eukaryota > Metazoa > Chordata > Mammalia > Carnivora > Ursidae > Ailuropoda > Ailuropoda melanoleuca. Next base: position 1,102 of record NW_023186603.1, on the reverse strand, counting down.
ATGTCATGTTAGAAAAAACTATTATTATTTTATTTATTGACAAAAATTATTTAAAAAGGAAACTTTCATGCCACTAGTATCACTTGACATAAATAGGAGATAAATGCCAGATAAATACAATATTAGATAGATATAATGAACTAGATACATGATATTAGGTAGCTATAACGTGAGCTATATGTGAATATATCAAATTCAGTAACTTTTGTATAGACATTGTTGCCTGCCAGAGGCTTTTATTTCTAAGCTGTCTTGTTCCTTGGTTTGTAAAGGGATATTTGCAAATATCAGAAAGCTGTTAAATGCATACTAGCATAAAACTGAGATAATGCTGTGAGTGTAAAAGGAGAATGGAATGGATGTACATCTGTCACTATAGATTTGAAATTAATTAATGCTGATTCCTTGCATACCTAGAGTGCCCTGCTGGAATGTTCCTCATATTTTGGAGAGCAACATGTCTTGTAAAATGCATGTTCACATTTTGGTGTATGCCAAGAAAGAACATGTACAGTAAATGTTCTCTCATAACCATACCTGCCTCCAAGGGGGACATAGTTTGGCAGGGGAGGTAACCTGCTCTCTCAAGGCTTGCCAGAGATGTGTGTCAGGACTGTCATAGCAGAAACCATGAAGGAGAAAGACCCAGAGATGCCAGGAGATATCAGCGGGAATTTTGTTCACCTAAGATTTGCATGGCAGGGTATCCATTACTATTTCATATTTCCTTATGACTCAGAGGAGCTGCAGCCATTTCTTAAGATCTTTGGACCTGATGAGAAATAGGCACGTGGTATCATCTGCTCAGAAGTCAAGTCCTGCGAGTACGTCAGAGGCTGTGCTAGTAGGACTGTGTGGGCTCTGCTAAAAGATCCATTCCTACAAAATGGAAAACATTTTAGCATCATTTCTCCATTCCCAAGCCTAAGAAATCCAGCGCATACAAGCCATTAACATTGTACTCAGTGAGCAAGCAGTTGGATGAATTTTAAAGTGCGTGATTGTTGTAAATATTTGGTGGGAGATTTTACATTATAACCGTCAAGGAAAACACACCTGATCAGAAGATACTTCAAGATGTCATGATAAAAGTGAGTTATCG
>NW_023186602.1:0-2257 GCF_002007445.2 Ailuropoda melanoleuca | reverse complement strand
AGACTAGAATTCCTGTCATCATGGAACTCAGAATTGGGTGAAGAAAGGCAGACAGCAAACAAATAGAAGTACAGTATGCCAGAGGGTAATAAGCGTTATACAGAGAAATAATTGAACAGGGACAAGGGACATTCCAGTGGCGGTATGTAGGGTGTGTGTCTGTGTCTATGTTAAATAAGGGTAGTCAGGGAAAGCCTTATAGAAGAGGTGAGCGAGTGAAGGAAATGAGGGCAAGAACAATGCAACTGCCTAGGGGAAGAGAGCTCCAGACCCAAAGAGCAGCAAGTGCAAAGGCCCTGTGGTGGAAACATGCTGGCCATGTTTGAGGGTTTGCCTGGAGGCCACAGTGGATAAAGCAGAGGGAGCAGAGGGGGAAAAAGTAAGGGGATTCAACCGAGAAAGGAAAAGGGAGGGTGAATCATGAAGGACCCTGTAGGCCATTGTAATGACTTCGGCTTTTAGTCTGAGACCAGAAGCCACTAGGAGTTTTAACCCAAGAAATGGTAGGACATGACTTTGGTTTTGAAAGGATCACTGTGGTCAGATGCTGGGAAACCAGTTAGGAGAAGAGAGCACATCCAGGTGGCAGATGGTGGTGGCGTGGGCTCAGGCTGGTAGGAAGAACCGTGCCGAAGGAGTTGGGTTCTGAGTCTATGCCGAAGCCAGAGCCGATAGACTTGATGATGGATTTGCACCGAGCACATAATGGAAAGATAGGAGTTGAGGCTGACTCCAGGTTTTTTAGAAGAGGAGCAGGTTTGGTGAAGGAAGGAGCAGGAGCTCAGCCTGAACACCTTCATTCCGAAAAGCCCACGGGACATCCTGGTGGAGAGATGGAATCGGGTGCGTGTGAGCGCCCAGAGTTAGGAGGAGCGTGCCAGCTGGGGTCCTTGGCAAGCTGACGGTAGGTGAAGCCTTGAGCTTGGTGAGCTCCCCAGGGAAGCCAGTGTCGCTGCAGCAAAGACCCGAGCCGGAGCCCCAGGGCACTGTGATGTGCGCGGCCAGAGGATGAGGAAGAAACTAGAAACAGAGACCGAGAAGGAGCAGCCAGGGAGGCCGAAGGACAAGCAGGTGGGTCCCTGAAGCTGAAAGCACTTCAAGGATGGGGCCACCAACAGGGTCCAATGCTGCTGGCTGGTCAGGTAGGAAGAGACTGCCCTTGACTTTGGGTCGTGGAGGTCACCGATGGTGGGAGGAGAGCCTGGGACACCTGGGGGCTGGCCAGGGGTCTCCCTCCGTCTCTCCCCCTGGGTGCAGGGCCTCTCTGTGAGCACAGAGTTGGGCTTCCTCACGGCATGGCGGCCTCAGCACAGTGAGACTACATAAGAAAGAATGTTCTGGTGAGTGAGGCCAAAACTGTGTGGCCTTTCATGACTCCACCCTGAAGTTGTCTGTCACGTTTGAATGCTCGCAGATGTCCACCCGGTTTCAAGTGAGAGACGTAGACCCTATCTGTCCATGGGAGGAGGGTCAAGGAATTGACAGATATATTTATTTTTATTTTTTTATTATATTATGTTAGTCACCATACAGTACATCCCTAGTTTTCCGATGTGAAGTTCCATGATTCATTACTTGGGAAACAAACTGAGGGCTTCAGAGGGGAGGGAGGTGGGGGACTGGGATAGGCTGGTGATGGGTAGTAAGGAGGGCACGTATTGCATGGTGCGCTGGGTATTATATGACAGATATATTTAAAAAACTGCTCCAAGAGCTCGGCTCTGCCAAGTCTTACACTAAAAAGGGACCAAAAAATAGGGCCACCCCTGGAGAGAAGAGTTGGGCTGAAAGAGTCTGCTCTTTTTCAAGGCGGAGAGCATCAGTCCATTGATCACAGATGTGTGTGACTTGGATGTCTCTGTGGTACCTTACATGTCACAGAGGGAGGGAGCCCTGGCTGATGGTCAGGAACCCTGAGTTCCTCACTTATAAACAGGGACCACAGAGGATATGNCAGAGGGGAGGGAGGTGGGGGACTGGGATAGGCTGGTGATGGGTAGTAAGGAGGGCACGTATTGCATGGTGCGCTGGGTATTATATGACAGATATATTTAAAAAACTGCTCCAAGAGCTCGGCTCTGCCAAGTCTTACACTAAAAAGGGACCAAAAAATAGGGCCACCCCTGGAGAGAAGAGTTGGGCTGAAAGAGTCTGCTCTTTTTCAAGGCGGAGAGCATCAGTCCATTGATCACAGATGTGTGTGACTTGGATGTCTCTGTGGTACCTTACATGTCACAGAGGGAGGGAGCCCTGGCTG
>NW_023186601.1:1112-2821 GCF_002007445.2 Ailuropoda melanoleuca | reverse complement strand
AATATAGAATCTCTAAGGGCAGAAATGAGAGCGAATCTGGCAGAAAATAAAAATGCTATGAATCAAATGCATTCTAAACTGGATGCTCTGAGGACCAGGGTAAACGAGGCGGAAGAACNGTCACCGAGGCAGAGGAACGCGTTAGCGAATTGGAGGATGGGTTAGTAGAAGAAAAAACGAAAATAGAAGCTGGTCTTAAAAAAATCCACGCCCACGAATGTAGATTACGGGAGATTACTGACTCTATGAAACGATCCAATGTCAGAATCATCGGCATCCCTGAAGGGGTGGAGAAAAACAGAGGTCTAGAAGAGATATTTGAACAAATTGTAGCTGAAAACTTCCCTAATCTAGCAAGGGAAACAAGCATTCGTGTCCAAGAGGCAGAGAGGACCCCATCCAAGCTCAACCAGGACAAACCTACGCCACGGCATGTCATAGTGCAATTCGCAAATATTAGATCCAAGGATACAGTATTGAAAGCGGCCAGGGCAAAGAAATTTCTCACGTACCAAGGCAAAGGTATCAGGATTACGTCAGACCTGTCTACAGAGACCTGGCAAGCCAGAAAAAGCTGGCAAGAGATATTCAGAGCTCTAAGTGAGAAGAACATGCAGCCAAGGATCCTTTTTCCAGCAAGGCTGTCATTCAGAATAGATGGAAAGACAAGGACCTTCCAAAACCGGCAGAAACTGAAAGTATATGTGAACACCAAGCCAGCCCTACAAGAAATATTAAGGTGGGTTCTAAAAAAGTAAAAAGACCCAAGAGTGATACAGAATNAGGCCCCAAGAGTGATACAGAGCAGCAAGTCACAACCGATACAAAGACTTTAAAGAGAAATGGCATCATTAAAATCATATCTGTCAATAATCTCTATCAATCTAAATGGCTTAAATGCTCCCATAAAACGCCACAGGGTTGCAGATTGGATAAAAAGACATGACCCATCCATTCGCTGTCTATAAGAGACTCATTTTGAACCTAAAGATACATCCAGACTGAAAGTGAAGGGATAGAGAATCATTTTTCATGCCAGTGGACCTCAAAAGAAAGCTGGGGTAGCAATTCTCATATCCCACAGATTAGATTTTAAACTAAAGACTATAGATAGAGGTACAGAAGGACACTATATTATTCTCTTTTTTAAATAATAATTTTTATTATGTTACGTTAGTCACCATATGACATATTATTCTTAAAGAATGTATCCAACAAGCANTAAAGGAAGTATTCAACAAGTGGATATGACAATTATAAATATCTATGCCCCCAACAGGGGAGTAGCTAGATACACAAGCCAACTCTTAACCAGAATAAAGAGATGTATAGATAATAATACATTAATAGTAGAGGACCTCAACNAGTAGGGGACCTCAACACTCCGCTCTCAGCAATAGACAGATCACCTAAACAGAAAATCAACAAAGAAACAAGAGCTTTGAATGACATACTGGACCAGATAGACCTCATAGATATATAAAGAACACTATACCCCAGAACAACAGAATACTCATTCTTTTTGAATGCTCATGGATCTTTCTCCAGAATAGACCATATACTGGGTCACAAAACAGGTCTCACTGATACCAAAAGATAGAAATTATTCCCTGCATATTCTCAGACCACAATGCTTTGAAACTGGAACTCAATCACAAGGAAAAATTTGGAAGAAACTCAAACACTTGGAAACTAAGAACCATCCTGCT
>NW_023186601.1:410-1068 GCF_002007445.2 Ailuropoda melanoleuca | reverse complement strand
ACACCCCAGAACAACAGAATACTCATTCTTTTCGAATGCACATGGAACGTTCTCCAGAATAGACCATATACTGGGTCACAAAACAGGTCTCAACTGATACCAAAAGACTGAAATTATTCCCTGCATATTCTCAGACCACAATGCTTTGAAACTGGAACTCAATCACAAGGAAAAATTTGGAAGAAACTCAAACACTTGGAAACTAAGAACCATCCTGCTTAAGAATGATTGGGAAAACCAGGGAATAAGGATGAGCTTAAGCAATTTATGGGNACAATTTTTGGAGACCAATGAGAATGAAAACACATCGGTCCAAAACCTATGGGACACTGCAAAGGCAGTCCTAAGGGGAAAATACATAGCCATCCAAGGTTCACTCAAAAGAATAGAAAAATCTAAAATGCAGTTTTTATATTCTCACCTCAAGAAGCTGGAGCTGGAACAGAAGAACAGGCCTAACCCACACACAAGATGGCAGTTGATCAAGGTTAGAGCAGAGATCAATGAATTAGAAACCAGCAGCACAGTAGAGCAGATCAACAGAACTAGGAGCTGGTTCTTTGAAAGAATAAATAAGATCGATAAGCCACTGGCCAGACTTATTCAAAAGAATAGAGAAAGGACCCAAATTAATAAAATTATGAATGAAAAGGGAGAG
>NW_023186601.1:0-349 GCF_002007445.2 Ailuropoda melanoleuca | reverse complement strand
CAACAATTTTATGCCAATAAATTAAACAACCTGGAAGAAATGGATGCCTTCCTGGAAACCTATAAACTACCAAGACTGAAACAGGACGAAATTGATTATCTAAACAGACTGATTAATAGTGAAGAGATTGTCCAGGGATGTACTGTATGGTGACTAACATAATATAATTAAAAAATCTTTTAAAAAATCATTAAAAAAATAAAAAGTAAAAATTCTAAAGAGTAAAAAAAAAAAGTGAAGAGATTGAATTAGTGATCAAAAACCTCCCAAAAAACAAGAGTCCAGGGCCTGACGGATTCCTGGCCAGTTCTACCAAATATTCCAAGAAGAAATAATACCTATTCTCCTG
>NW_023186600.1:352-579 GCF_002007445.2 Ailuropoda melanoleuca | reverse complement strand
TGCTTTATTACCAATGAGAAGGGCGCTGAGTCCTCGAAAATCCTGAGCCTTTTAATTCATGCTCCCTTACTGACAAGAGATGATGATCGTTGATATTTCTTTGCACTCTGTGGGGTCTCAGAGACCGTTATGGGGCACTCTCGTTAGGCTTCCGTGAACACTTTCCCTCATGTTTCCCTATTCACGAAGGGTGATGATAGTGCTAGGATGGTCCCTGTACGGTGTTG
>NW_023186600.1:0-175 GCF_002007445.2 Ailuropoda melanoleuca | reverse complement strand
GATTCCTGTTCCACCTTCCATAAGGCCGTCGTGACTTCAAGGGCTTTCCCCTCACACTTTGTTCCTTGGTTCTAAGGGCTGGATCCTCCCCAGGCCCCTGCTGACAATGTGCAATCGGGGTCCCCAGTGAAAAGGCTGCTGTTCGATGGAGGTGTTTTCCTGGACGCTCTGCTTT
>NW_023186599.1:0-2319 GCF_002007445.2 Ailuropoda melanoleuca | reverse complement strand
TATTTTTAGGTTTCAAAAGGTTAAGCGATTTAGTGTAATGTCATGGTCACATGCGCAAAGTAAGTGTGTTCCATAGAGTGACTGATAGGCTCACTTAAGCTATTGTAACGATTTATGTAGATTGCCTTAAGATTGATTTAGTCCCAACAACAGGTATCAATAATGAAGANATTTAGTCCCAACAACAGGTATCAATAATGAAGATAGCCAAAAGAATTGATGCTTTTGCTGCAATTTAGCTCACCTGTAGATGTAACTTTAGTTCTTAATTCTGAAAATGACAAGTTAGCGCTACTGGCAGCATTTGCCTTTTGTAAGTTTATTTTGTGGAAGAATAGGATTTTGTTGGTGGAAGCGCTGTAGAGTTAAATAAAACATGTGAGAGAAAATAAGAGATACAGTTTACTAATGTTTCTAGACAAAGCAAAACCTGAAACAGAAGGTAAGATTATTCGTCAAATTCCACACATGCCACTTAATTCCAGTTCAAGCGTACTCATCAAATACATTAGGGCTCTTAAATAAAACAAAACCTAGTGCTTCTAAGTGTGACTTTATTCCTCACTCACACTGGGATTTGTACAAATAATCTGACCATTCTAGCCCTTAGTTTCCTTGCTTAAAATATGGGGATGTTTAGACTATCTCTGAGGTTCTTTGCTACTTTAATGTTCTCTGTATTAGATTTACTGAGTGTAATTTTACTAAACTTCAATATCATCCTCCCTCTTAGTGTGTTCTTGAAAATACTTTAGGCATTTTAGCACATTTTTTATGAATTATGTGTGAATTAATTATGTACTCTGATAAAGTGAGTCTGTGAGCTAGGGCTTTATATGATCATCACAATGTCTTAATTATGTAAGAAATATGTTGAATGGTATATTCCAAAAATACTTATACAATATTAATGAACATAAGATGGTTTTCTCTAAAACATAAGGCATAAATATATTATTTTTATTACTGAACTTGGAAAACATAAAATAAAAAAGTCAGAGTTTAAAAAATTCCGTGTTTACTGCTCCGCATACCTGCTATTGTCTATTCATGGTTTTCCTTATACATATATGATTGCTTTGTAATTAAGTTTGTACTAATTAAGTATGCTAATACTTAAAATTATACTAGTATACTAATACACACTTATGTATTAATGTTTTTCAACTGAACTTTGTAAGTATTTCATTACTTACACTAATGTATAAGTACTAATGTCATTCAATATTTTACAAATATTAAGAGCAATGTAATATTTTGTCATATTATATAACATACATTGTCTCATTTATTTTTAAATGTTAAGCATTTTTCTACTTTCTACATTAGAAATGATGTTTTAATAAACATTTGTAGAAAACATTTACAAAGAATTACCCTAGAATGTGAAATATCTGTAGCTTCGTCCAAAATGCCTTACACAATAGAGCCACTGATTAGCTTTCCTCCAGCTCTCCTGGGCTCATCATGCCCCAGCCAAAGTTTCTTTTATCTTTGCTTCCAGAGAACTAGGCTCCATCTTCCCAGATGATATATTAACAACGTCAGTCATTACTGTCCCACACAAAATAAAATAACCTCAACAACAAAATCCTTTGCTTGGCTATTGCTATAGTCTGGATGTTTGTGCCCATCCCCCCCCCCAAAAAATGATATGTTGAAATCTAAAGCCCAATGTGATGGTATTAGGATGTGGAGCCTTGTTAGTGATTAGGTTATGAGAACAGAGCACTCATAATAGGATTAGTGCCCTAGACAGCTCTCTTGCCCCTTCCACCTGTGAGGTTACAATGAGAGGATAGCAGTCCATAAAGAAGCCAGGTCTCACCAGACATCAAATCTGCTAGGACCTTGACCTTGGAATTCCCAGACTCCAGAACTGTGAGAAATCAGTTTCTGGTGTTTATCATTAAGGGAAGCCTTTCTTTATCTCCATTTTTAAGTTTTGTTGTTTTTGTTTTTGTTTTTAGATTTATTTATTTATTTTAGAGAGTGTGAGAGTGGAAAGGGGGAAAGGACAGAAGATGAGGGAGAGACAGAATCCCAAGTAGATTCTGGGCTGAGTCCAGAGCCTGACATGGGCTTGACCCTATGACCCCAAGATCATGATCTGAGCTGAAACAAAGAGTCGGACCCTTAACCAACTAAGCCAACTAGGTGCCCCTCCAATTTTAAGTTTTTATAATGCCTTGTGCTTTTCACTTATAGAACTTAGTGGTGTCTCTGTAGTGCTCGTATAATTATATATTTTACGTATTTATCTCATTAGAATATGCTTTATGGGAACAGTGATTGTGTGTGTTTCACTGTCACATTTTC
>NW_023186598.1:0-1594 GCF_002007445.2 Ailuropoda melanoleuca | reverse complement strand
GAAAGAAAGAAAACAAGTACTTGACAGAATTCTTTACTGTAATGTATCACCTCAGGTAAGAAAATGTAAAACGTGTCAAAAGCAGAATAAATGAACATAAACAATGAAAAATGGGTAGGTTGAGCATGATTTTTAACACACTTATCAAATAGAAAATCTGGAAATAATTACACCATAAAACATGAAGAAGAGAGAATATGTACTATGACTTTTTGTTATTCAGAGGCTTATGTTTTGAAGAAAGTAGAAAAAAAAAGAAAGAATTACACAATGTTAAATGATAAATGGAAAAGTCAGGCTATATATTTGGCTATATACCAGTACCATAAATCTGTATCTACGCTTTAGTATTTAGCTTATTGACCTTTTGCATTATCTTATGTATCTTACATGTATCAATGTTTAATGAAGGAAGTATTTTTGAAAATAATCCTTGATCAGATAAGGGTCTCCAGCTTTTAAGAATAAATTTCCCAATTGTCCATTTTTTCAAAATGTCCTGTTTATACTGTCCTCATATGGCTAAGCTCTTGACCATAACCCTAGTTGAATTTCATTTTGTGCTGTCCAAGGAAGACATCTTTATCTTTTTGGTAGGGTACGGGGAGGTCAAAGGTCAGGCAGCTGGCAAGAGTGGTGGTTAATTTTTCTTGCCTCCAGTCTTCTTCATCTCTAGCCACTTCCTTCCTTTGCTGTCTTATCCCAAAGCACACTGCTTACTGCGGCAACTGACATTTTCGGGAACATACTGCAGTGGTATATGCAAAGCCTGTTTGTGTTGAGAAACAAAGACTGGGCTTCCTACATCAGCTCCATAACATATTCCTCTGTGAGCCCAGGAATGAAAGTGCCATTTCCTGTTCTTGTATTATCAACATCGTCTGCAATAGTTTTATACATCATTGCGAAACAGCATAGTAATTAGGAGGATACACTTAGGCACCAAACAGAGCTGGCTTCTGGATTCACTCTTCTCTGGTTATGAAGTGATGCTAGGAAAATGGCTGAGTCTCTCTAAGCTTCAGCTTCCTTCAGAGTTTACCGACTGGGTTTGTGAGAGCAAAGGACATAATGCTTAGGAACTGCCACTCTTAGTGCCTGTAGCAGGTGGACAATATCAGCAAACATTTTTCAGTATTATCTGTATCACCTTAGACAAGTTACTTAACTACCCTGTATCTCAGTTTCCTTACTTGTAAAAAGGGGATATATGATCTGATTCATGGAGCTGCTCTAAGGATAAAAGAAGAATATTTCAAAAGTCCTGAGAACAGTGTTTTATCTTGTCTTGTTTTGTTTTTTAGAAAGAAAGTGTGAATGCCTGTGCGAGTGCCTACCCAAGCAGAGTGGGGGCAAAGCGGAAGGAAAACCTTAAGTAGGCTCCAAGTTGAGTGTGGAGCTTGACCTGGGGCTCGATCTCACGACCCTGAGATCATGACCTGAGCCCAAATCAAGAGTCTGATGCTCAACAAAATGAGCCACCCAGGCGCCCCTTACACATGTAAGTGGACAATAAATGTAAGTTGTCACACTGACGATGATGATAATAATCCGCAGCATTATTTATTAATGTGATAACAGTACAGTGAGGTTC
>NW_023186597.1:0-787 GCF_002007445.2 Ailuropoda melanoleuca | reverse complement strand
ATCCAACCCAAGTGAGCACTTTATTTCCTAAAGTTATTTTTGCTTCTCGCAAGTTATTTTTTGAAGGACAAAAATGCAGAGACCGTTTTTGAAAGTGCTCAGGCTTTGAAGTAGAAAAATGACTTTTATTTGAGAAAAGTCATGTCAAATGCAAAGTAAAACAAATCAAACTCAGCCTAAGATATAAACAACTTCAAAATAATTTAGAATGGAGGAGCAGAGGACATCAAAACACAGCACTAGAACTCAACAGCCAATGAGCCCCACTGAAGTCACGGCCATGCGTAAAAATGCTATTTATCAAAAGTTCTTACAGCTGTAACAGGTAAGATTAATGCCGCTACTCATTCTTGAGAGAGAATTTCGTTCCTTCCTTTTATCTCTGAGACACCTACGTGTTACACAGAAATGTTCGAAGGAGGGAAGGGAACTAGAAGGAATAAATTCCAGACCAGCAGGAAGGCAGGCAAATTTTGAAAGGAGGTGGACTGAGTCACTGTCGAAGGGACCCTTTTCAGCTCAGCCATATCACCAAATACGACACCAGTGCTATCAGGCAGTGAGGCCCCGCGTGAGGGGNTGAGGCCCCGAGGGAGTAGTAGACAATTAAAGCCTGGTTTGAGGGCAAAAGTTAACCTTTGTTTAAGTAAACAGAAGATGTGGACACACCTACTGGACAGTCTACAAACATGCCCCAGGAACCAAAATATTAGCAAAGTCGTTTTCTGACTTCATCAGGAAACAAAATGACCTTCTTCTCTTCCTTTCTTTCTCCTCTAGGCAAGCC
>NW_023186596.1:0-1219 GCF_002007445.2 Ailuropoda melanoleuca | reverse complement strand
TTTATGCACATTCCTTTAATAATCATATCTGGAAAGGAAAGTTTATTTCCTTGATGTTCTCAAAATTACAAACTAAAAGTCACTTTGAGAATAAAGTTGAAGAGATTAACTTGAAAAGAATGCTTATACATTTACTCAAGTAACAGGTTAGACAATAAATAGTCAAGCAAATTTTATTTAAAAAATACTATGCTTTTTTTTTATTTAGTGGGTTATTTTTCTTCTTTCTTTCTTTCTTTCTTTTTAACAGAGGTAGAATTTAGTGATTCATCAGTTACATATAATACCCAGTGCTCATTACATATTTCTTTTTTTTTTTTTTTAAGATTTTTTTTATTTGTTTATTCGACAGAGATAGAGACAGCCAGTGAGAGAGGGAACACAAGCAGGGGGAGTGGGAGAGGAAGAAGCAGGCTCATAGCAGAGGAGCCTGATGTGGGGCTCGATCCCATAATGCCGGGATCACGCCCTGAGCCGAAGGCAGAAGCTTAACCGCTGTGCCACCCAGGCGTCCCTCATTACATATTTCTATCATTGACATTCTGTACAGATATTTTTATTCTGATTATTTTTACTTAACACTTTAACCTAAATATTTTTCCATGTTACTAAACATTCTTTGAAGATGGTTGTTTTTGTTTTGTTTTGTTGTTTTGTTCTGTTTTTCTTTTAGTGGCTATATAATATATCCCAGAGCTGTACCATATTTTGCTTTTGTATTCCCCTATTGTTGAATTGTTTCCAATTCTCTTATAAATACAGCTATGATGAACATTGTACACAGTAATTTTCTTTGTATATAAAAGCCTTCTTTGTGTTTAGAAGACACAGAAAAGTGTGCAAATTACTGGATTAAATTACTGGATTAAAGAATAAAAATATTTGTCAATCTCTTGATAAATCATTTTTCTCCAAAAATTTGCATTCATTTTAGTAGTAGGAATTCTAAGCACATAAGTCTTCCTCAATAAAAGACAAAATGTTTGATCTCATTTTAATTTTTATCTATTTGCTTATAAATCTATTGAGATCTTAGAGCTTTCATTTTTATTTGTAGGAGCTCTTATCAGGAATTGATCCTTTGTTTTCTTTCTATTTACTCTCTCATGTTAAACAAAGTTTTCAGGGCACCTGGATGGCTCAGTCATTTAATTGGCTGACTCTTGATTTTGGCTCAGGTCATGATCTCAGGGTCCTGGAATCAAGCTCTGTGTGGGGC
>NW_023186595.1:0-1889 GCF_002007445.2 Ailuropoda melanoleuca | reverse complement strand
ACAAACAAGAATGGCATTAAATTCTCAGACCTCAGCTAATAAGAAATATTAATTTGTAAGAAAAGATGGTTATATCTACTAGTTTGGATCATAGGAAGAAGTTCCTAAAGACGATTGTAGAGTTCTGGACCAATCACATNCCATAATCTAATAGGTGTATGATGTAATTTGTAAATAAGGACCCACATACACACTCACACACACTTTTCTCCTTCCTAACCTATAACAGAATATAAATTTAATATAAACCAAACAAACAAGAATGGCATTAAATTCTCAGACCTCAGCTAATAAGAAATATTAATTTGTAAGAAAAGATGGTTATATCTACTAGTTTGGATCATAGGAAGAAGTTCCTAAAGACGATTGTAGAGTTCTGGACCAATCACACGCATACACACAAAATGCTGAAACATGCTTTATTTGAAAATGAATCCTTACTGACTGCTACTGGGTCAATGCCACTGTATCAAAGCAGTATGAGGCCACAGAAAATAATCACCAGAAATAGGTTTCATAGCAAGGAGCAGTAAAAATAGAGTAGATAAATATAAGTAGAATATAATGATTCAACATTGAATTTTAAAAACTTTTGCAATGTCTGGGTGGCTCAGTCGGTTAAGCATCTACCTTCCGCTCAGGTCATGGTCCCAGGGTCCTGGAATCAAGTCCCACATCAGGCTCCTTGCTCAGTGGGGAGCCTGCTTCTCCCTCTGCCTGCCCTGCTCCCCCTGCTTGTGCTCTCTCTCTCTCACTGTCTCTGACAAATACATATGTACATACATACATACATACATAAAAAAAATATTTTGGGGCACCTGGGTGGCTCAGTTGTTAAGCGTCTGCCTTCGGCTCAGGGCATGATCCAGCCCCTCATCAGGCTCCCTGCTCTGCTGGGAAGCCTGCTTCTTCCTCCCCCACTCCCTCTGCTTGTGTTCCCTCTCTTGCTGGCTGTCTCTCTCTCTGTCAAATAAATAAATAAAATCTTTAAAAAATAAAATAAAATCTTAAAAAAATAAATAAATAAAAAAGTTTTAGTTGGAGACATATAGTTTACAGGAGCTCCTGGAAGGAAAATATTGCTTCCTTTGTGAAGGATCCTATGAATTTTTTTTTTTTTTAAATCTGTGATAATGTTTTGGTGATGGGGGCAGGGCAGAGAGCAAGAACTGCCGGAAATCTTTGGAAGTATTTGGGTGAAGGCCCCGCGTGCTCCATTGTAGAGGACATTTTGCAAGGAAAGTGCATTCCAGAGAGGGTGCTAGCCCCAAGGCCTTTTGGTTCAAGGATGCTGCTCTTTTCCAGGTTGCTGTTGCTTTTCTGTTCATTTTCAGAAAGTAATTCTTTGTGGAATGCAGTCCCTACATTCAGATGGTGAGAGTTTCTGTAATTTGAGTTTGGACAGGGAGGGATACTTCCATTGCATTTTCCAAATTTCTCAAAATCAGTTTTATGGGTTATAATTTGGACACAATATAATTCAAAAATTTGTGAAAGTTTAAGAACACTTGTGTCACTCCCTAAAGTTAAATGTACCACTTACAATTCATTTTCCTCCCACCCATAGAACCAGTTAACCCCTGATCTGCTTATTCCGTCATTACAATTTTGCCTTGTCTAGGATTTCATATAATTAGAATCATACTATATATGCTTTTGGTGAATCTGACTTTTTCTCACTTAGCATAATGCTTTTAAGATTTATCCTTGTAAATACTCATGTATTGTGTAACCACTAACAGTGGTTAGTTTCAGTAGTTAGTTTCTTTGATTGCTTTGATTCCTTTTTGATTGATTCTGTTGAACGGATATTTCACTACTCACTAGTTCATAGGCCTTCGGATGGTTTTCAGTTTTATCCTATTATGAATAAAGCTGCTGTGAGCATT
>NW_023186594.1:476-817 GCF_002007445.2 Ailuropoda melanoleuca | reverse complement strand
GATCCATGCCTCATAAAATCCAAGAGGAAATTCATTTATCTTTTCTCCCCCTAAATATAGAAAAAAATTGTGTGTTGTAATTTGGAATCTTATAACACCACTGTAAGTATATGACTATTTTTTTCTTTTACCATTAATTGTGTTAATATTAAGATTTTCTTTTTTTATATATAGCTAAAGCACGAGAGAATGTAATTATTTCTCTCCATTGTTATTCTCACTAATGGGAAGTATGGCATTTTTGCTCAGATGTCCTTCCATATAGCTTATTTATTTGGAGATCTTCATTTACTGCTGTCAGAGGCACCAAAATAGATACTTAGGCCTTTTCTTTTTCTTTT
>NW_023186594.1:0-362 GCF_002007445.2 Ailuropoda melanoleuca | reverse complement strand
ATAGCAGAGAAGCCTGATGTGGGGCTCGATCCCATAACGCCGGGATCACGCCCTGAGCCGAAGGCAGATGCTTAATCGCTGTGCCACCCAGGCGCCCCACTTAGGCCTTTTCTGATAAGCAAATACAGCATCCACCCTATCCCTTCTTCTGCCCAGCCTGTTATGTGTTTTAAGAGGACATTAAAGTTTTTACCAAAAGTGAAAGTTGTCTATATTTAGCTCTGTGTGCTGACAAATAATTTAGTACCAAAGACTAATGAAAGATGTCAGCAGAGTTCAAAGCATATTTTTTGTTAATAAATGTATAACACAGAGTAAAAGATATCTGCAGCACTAAGCTTTTCACAGCATATTTGAATTAC
>NW_023186593.1:0-1079 GCF_002007445.2 Ailuropoda melanoleuca | reverse complement strand
ACAATTGTGAAGGGGACAAAATTGAAACCCTCCCTATAAATGATAAGAAAAAACAACAGAGAAATGAGCAACGAACCTAAGTAGAAATATGAAACATGAAATAACGGATATATAACAACTATGTTCCACATTTCTAGCAATCAAAGAAAGGCAAATCAATATACTTAGGTTACAGAGATTGAATTTTTTTAACTATCAAATTATGTTTAAGGACATGTTCAAGGTAATATTGAAATNAATATTGAAACCTGAGAAATATATGGAGAGTATAGCATCTTCATGATTGACTGATAAGGATATAAATTGTCATAATATTTGTTGGAATCAATTTGAAAATATGAATCAAAAGGCTAAATTTATTCATATAGTATTAATTATAAGTTCAGCTTCTATGACTTCATTCTAAGAAAAATATCAAAATATGGGTAAAGATTTACATACTAAGATTTCATAGTGGTTGTTTATAATATTGAAAAATGAAAGCAGATTAAATGTGTAAACAAGAGAGGAATTGTTAACAAAATTGATACCTCCTCAAATGCCAACATTTATATAAGGGAATGTACATATATTGTTTTTATTTGATTAGCATCACTTCTCAAATTTTATCTTGTGGATATATCCTATTTACATCTGTGATCTCCCCTTTTTTCCAGGAGAAACATTCATCTCCTTAAATGTCTCTCCCTTTCCAAATACAATTCTTTGCAGAGAAATGAGAAGGGTCTCAATGTGGGCCAGTGGAGTCCCCACGTATCTTGAGCTGACACTAATGTCAGACAAAAGAGGAAGAAGAAAACCTTTTCCTTGGGACTAGATAAATTGTGTAAATAGAGTCCATAGCTGACTGGACCATGGCCTCTACTGAATACTAGTTACCTAATGCTGAGTGCCTAGGGCAAGATGAAAATGGAGGGCTTGTTGTTCAAATCTCAAGACAGTAACAGGAGAATTTTAAACCAAACACAGGACTCTTCTGAGCATAGAGCTGTGCAACTACATGGCTTTCATGGCCATGAAGATGACCCTGTTTCTCCCATTTGGAGATAGACTCTTGACAACGGGAAAGAATTTAGCCA
>NW_023186592.1:2957-8578 GCF_002007445.2 Ailuropoda melanoleuca | reverse complement strand
CTGTGTCCTTAAAAGAGCTATAACAATGAAAGACATCATATAATACCAAGTAATTTACTATTATTATTATATATAATAAAATGTTAAGTGCATTTTTATGTTTTTGAATTTCTAGGCACATTTTTTCTTTAGATACTATGCTATTGTCAGTTCTTTTCATAAATGATAGTTTAAATGAACTGAAATTGACCCTGTTATGGTTGACAATAATAACTTAACCTCTAGCAATATTTTATCATGAACCCAATTGGTGAGATTGTCTTTTAGTTACAATTTTTTTTACATGGTGACTTTTTAAAAAGTTGTTATTCTTGGAATTTTTTTTGTGAATATACTTTAACACCATGAGCTTCTTTTCATCAAAACAAGTGATACTAAAATTCTTAGCATAAAAGCAAGTTTCACATTTCCAAATTTCAGTGTCTATGGAATTTATAAACCAAATCTGAATATCTAGATAAAAAAAAATTTATTTGAAAGCTATGAAGGGAATAAGTAATACAAGTAATAATTGAATAGTAAGGCTTGGGAAAAATAAAATATGTCTCTGGGGGTGCCTGGGTGGCACAGCGGTTAGGCGTCTGCCTTCAGCTCAGGGCATGATCCCGGCGTTATGGGATCGAGCCGCACATCAGGCTCCTCTGCTAGGAGCCTGCTTCTTCCTCTCCCACTCCNTCCCCCTGCTTGTGTTCCCTCTCTCGCTGGCTGTCTCTATCTCTGTCGAATAAATAAATAAAATCTTTTAAAAAAAATATGTCTCTGGTAGGANTGTTCCCTCTCTCGCTGGCTGTCTCTATCTCTGTCGAATAAATAAATAAAATCTTTTAAAAAAAATATGTCTCTGGTAGGAACCAGTCAAGATTTTCATCAAAACAGTTTCCCTGGAATAAAAGTAAGTAAATTATTTTCTCTTTGTACTCCATTCTTACTGGAAAATACTAGAAAAAGTCCAGTTTGTTTATGTGTTACAAATCCACCCTTTTACTAAGAAAAAACTGAAAATATTCTGATGTAAAGACTCTCCATAACCTCATATAGTAGAAGTATAAGTAATTCTTAAAAAGGTAACTGAGATGATTCGAACCAAACTAGGGGTAATAGCTGCTGGGCAGCTAAAATGCAAGAAAACATTTAATGCCATATTATTCAAAGTGTGGCCCATGGACTAGAAACTTGGACTCTCAGATGAATCACTAAATCATATCCTGCGTTTTAGAATTATCTCCTGCTGAATTGTATACATAGTAAAAGTTTAAGAACTTTTATAAGCAAATCACAGCTGAAAGTAAAAATGAGAAGACTTCATTTNACCAGTCAAGATTTTCATCAAAACAGTTTCCCTGGAATAAAAGTAAGTAAATTATTTTCTCTTTGTACTCCATTCTTACTGGAAAATACTAGAAAAAGTCCAGTTTGTTTATGTGTTACAAATCCACCCTTTTACTAAGAAAAAACTGAAAACATTCTGATGTAAAGACTCTCCATAACCTCATATAGTAGAAGTATAAGTAATTCTAAAAAAGGTAACTGAGATGATTCGAACCAAACTAGGGGTAATAGCTGCTGGGCAGCTAAAATGCAAGAAAACATTTAATGCCATATTATTCAAAGTGTGGCCCATGGACTAGAAACTCGGACTCTCAGATGAATCACTAAATCATATCCTGCGTTTTAGAATTATCTCCTGCTGAATTGTATACATAGTAAAAGTTTAAGAAGTTTTGTAAGAAAATCACAGCTGAAAGTAAAAATGAGAAGACTTCATTTTTTTTTTAAACTCCTTCCCTTTAAAATTTTCAGTAGAATCATTAAAGTGGTAGATATGATAGCATCAAAACCTGAGAGGCTGCTTGTGATCAAAGTTATGGCAGGTGGAGACAGCAGAAGCAAAATCATGTTTTCACTCTAAGAATTTAAAAAAAAAAGGAATATAACTGGCAACGTTGCACTGAATAAACTTCTAATATTCTTGGGATATTAAGGTGGGGAGGACCCCACGACCCAGTGGTGTATGGCTGGCATCTAATGTTATTCATATGCGGAAAACTTCTACTTTATACATCTAATTCCATTCTCTTTGTGGTTTCAAATTCAGATTCTACCATCTATTTGATATTCCTAATTGGTTATTTAATATCCACTTAAATTTACACGTCAAAATTAATATGCCTATATGCTTAAACAGAATCTGGGAGGAAATTTGAAGAGAAATACAAGTGGGCCCTTGATTTTATTATAGGCTGATGAAGCCTTTCAACTAGTTAGCTATCTCTTAAACTAAGTGTGTAAAGAGTATTTGGTAAGAAAAAAAGGGAATAGTCAAATAATTTACAATATTCCCCTTANTAAAAAAAAAAGGAATATAACTGGCAACGTTGCACTGAATAAACTTCTAATATTCTTGGGATATTAAGGTGGGGAGGACCCCACGACCCAGTGGTGTATGGCTGGCATCTAATGTTATTCATATGCGGAAAACTTCTACTTTATACATCTAATTCCATTCTCTTTGTGGTTTCAAATTCAGATTCTACCACCTTTAATATCCACTTAAATTTACACGTCAAAATTAATATGCCTATATGCTTAAACAGAATCTGGGAGGAAATTTGAAGAGAAATACAAGTGGGCCCTTGATTTTATTATAGGCTGATGAAGACTTTCAACTAGTTAGCTATCTCTTAAACTAAGTGTGTAAAGAGTATTTGGTAAGAAAAAAAGGGAATAGTCAAATAATTTACAATATTCCCCTTATGGAAAAACAAAATAGCCGCTAATACTTGATATATGATATATGATATATTTAATTGATTACTTGATAGATTCAATAACACAGTATCTGTTATGTGCATACCTGCCATGAGAACTCACATTACATTAAGTCTAGGATATACTTACTTTTCAGGACTAGATTTTTCTAGAGGAAGTGCTGAGCATGGGTCTCTCCATTTCTTTTCTTTGCGCAACTGGTCTCTGTTTTCAGGAGCAGATTCCTGGTGCTCATCACCCCTGCTCACCCTGAGGACTGGCCCCTGTCACCACCCACAGTGGACGTGACTGCATGGGTTGGGGGTGCTCACTGATGAAGCCCCAGTGCTCAGTACACAGCAGGGACCCCAGATCCTCTGCTGAATGAGGGAGGGCCCGAGGGAGGATGGGAGTGAGGGAAAGAGGGAGGGAGGGAGGAGGGAAGGGGTGGAGGGGAAGGAAAGAGGCGGGGGGAATGAATGACGGAGTGAATAAATGATGTAGGGAGGGAGGGAGTGAAACCACAGAAGTAGGGTCCCTACATCAGGAGCCATTATTTGGGGTGAGGTCCGAGGGCATCATAGCCTGGGCCCTGGATGGTGGCTCAGGGCACGTCCAACTGTCCTCCCAGTGCTGACCATCCTTCTCGGACCTGTNATCCTCTGCTGAATGAGGGAGGGCCTGAGGGAGGATGGGAGTGAGGGAAAGAGGGAGGGAGGGAGGGAGGAGGGAAGGGGTGGAGGAAAGAGGCGGGGGAATGAATGACGGAGTGAATAAATGAGGTAGGGAGGGAGGGAGTGAAACCACAGAAGTAGGGTCCCTACATCAGGAGCCATTATTTGGGGTGAGGTCCGAGGGCATCATAGCCTGGGCCCTGGATGGTGGCTCAGGGCACGTCCAACTGTCCTCCCAGTGCTGACCATCCTTCTCGGACCTGCTGTCATCCTGGATCCTCTCCACCTCCTCCTCAAACAATTCTGAATGTTCCCAGGAACAGGGTGGCAGGAGGGGAGTCTCAGGAGGGGCTTCCCAGATCCTGTGCCCCAGAGGAAGCTGTGACAGTAGCTGTAGGGCATTCTATCATGAAGACTGGGACCAAGGATCCCATCCATCNACAGGGTGGCAGGAGGGGAGTCTCAGGAGGGGCTTCCCAGATCCTGTGCCCCAGAGGAAGCTGTGACAGTAGGTGTAGGGCATTCTATCATGAAGACTGGGACCAAGGATCCCATCCATATCCTTGGGCATTAGTGTTGGTGCGTAGCCTGCTCTCTCCACCTCTGCTGTGATGAACATTCCTGAAAATACATCTGTGAAAAACCGATCGAGAGTTTCCAGGGGTGAGTCTGAGGACGAGCGTGCTAGGTGAGGGGTGCACCTGTGACCTGGGTTGGGTGCTGCTCACTGTTCTCCTGGACTGGGATGCCCATCACCCTTGTCTCCAGGGGACCTGCACAGGACATTCTCCCCAGGGCTGCTGGTCCCCAGACCAGATACCTGCTAGTCTGAACGTGACCAGTGCTTCCTCCATAGGGTTTCCTTTGCTGGAGTCCTTCCCCGGGAGCTCCCACATCTCTGGCACATACTCCCCACATGCCTATCCTCCCCCTTGGGCTTGCATGTGTTTGGTCTCTGTCCCTGTGGAACCCAGTGACTTGGAGCACGGTTTGGACCAGAGACAGGGGAAACCTTTCTCTGGCCTTGGATTGTGAGCAAGGGTTTTGCCCTTTGTGGTGTGTCTACTAGCTTTCTGCATTTCCCTGGTTTCTCTGTGGGTCACAGGAAGAGCCAGCTGTTTCCTGTCTGAGGTCAAGCCATGGTGTCCCAGCAGGAACAGGGGTCTTGGCCCTGAGATTGTGCCCATAATTCCTAAAGTGGTCTCTATGATCATGTCTGATCGTAATCCATGAGGGATTTTAGTATCAAATAAGGGAAATGCTGTGTCAAATAAACACAGAGAAAAGAGTCCCCTTTGAAAATAGGTGGGCAGACACGAAGGTACCTAGTGTGTGATTCTACTTACAGAAACATCTGGAACAGGTAAAGACACAGAGAGAGCAGCTTAGGGGTTCTGAGGGTGTGGGCTGGGGGAGAAATGGGCAGGGCGGGCTTCTGGTCAGGGACTCCTTTGGGGAAGGGGATATTCCGCAGCAATGTTTTCTAGTGGGGTGGCACAACATTGTGAATATACTTACTGTGCATGACATGTTCAATTGAAAACAAGTAATTTTATTTAAAACAAATAATAAACAGTATACAGAACATGAAAAGATAAAGTAACAGTCAATATGTACCAGAGAGAAAGAACATAGGGGGAGGGAATGAAACATTCTGGCGGGACTTCGGGTTCAGGTGAAGGAACTAAGGGTAATTGCACAAGGAGCTCTCCCTGCAGGGCTGTGGGCCCTGGATGCGGCTTTGGGAGCCCTGCAAGAGCAGGAGTAGGGGCAGGGGTTGGAATAGGGGCAGGGACAGGAGCAGGGACAGGTGCAAGAGCAGGGACAGGAGCAAGGGGAGGGACAGGGTAAGTGACAGGTGCAGGATCCAAGGCAGGAGCTGGGTGAGGGGCAAGAACAGGAGCACAGGCAGGGGCAGGGGGAAGGGGCAGCAGTTCTGGCAGGGGAGGGGGCAGGATCTGGGGCAGGAGCTGGGTCTGGGGCAGAAACAGGAGCATAGGCAGGGACAGGGGAAGGGTCAGTGGCTCTGGCAGGGGCAGAGGAAGGGGCAGCAGTTCCGGCAGGGGAAGGGGCAGGAGCTGGGTCTGGAGCAGGAGCTGGGTCCTGGGCAGGAATCTGAGCACAGGCAGGGGCAGGGAAAGGGGCAGGAGCTGAGGCAGGAGCTGGGTCTGGGGCAGGAGCTGGGTCCGGGGCAGGAAC
>NW_023186592.1:245-1903 GCF_002007445.2 Ailuropoda melanoleuca | reverse complement strand
AATAAGGGAAATGCTGTGTCAAATAAACACAGAAAAAAAGGAGTCCCCTTTGAAAATAGGTGGGCAGACACGAAGGTACCTATTGTGTGATTCTACTTACAGAAACATCTGGAACAGGTAAAGAGACAGAGAGAGCAGCTTAGGGGTTTTGAGGGTGTGGCCTGGGGGAGAAATGGGCAGGGAGGGCTTCTGGTTCAGGGACTCCTTTGGGGAAGGGGATATTCCACAGCAATGTGTTCTGGTGGGGTGGCACAACATTGTGAATATACTTAATATGCATGACGTGTTCAATTGCAAACAAGTAATTTTATTTAAAACAAATAATAAACAGTATACAGAACATGAAAAAATAAAGTAAGAGTCAATATGTACCAGAGAGAAAGAACATAGGGGGAGGGGATGAAACATGCCGGTGGGACTTCGGCTTCCGGTGAAGGAACTAAGGGTAATTGCACAAGCAGCCCTCCCTGCAGGGCTGTGGGCTCTGGATGCGGCTCTGGGAGCCCTGCAAGAGCAGGAGTAGGGGCAGGGGTTGGGATAGGGGCAGGGACAGGAGCAGGGACAGGTGCAAGAGCAGGGACAGGGACAGGAGCAAGGGGAGGGACAGGGTCAGCAGCAGTGGCAGGTGCAGGATCCAAGGCAGGAGCTGGGTGAGGGGCAAGAACAGGAGCACAGGCAGGGGCAGGCGGAAGGGGCAGCAGTTCTGGCAGGGGAGGGGGCAGGATCTGGGGCAGGAGCTGGGTCTGGGGCAGAAACAGGAGCATAGGCAGGGACAGGGGAAGGGTCAGTGGCTCTGGCAGGGGCAGAGGAAGGGGCAGCAGTTCCGGCAGGGGAAGGGGCAGGAGCTGGGTCTGGAGCAGGAGCTGGGTCCTGGGCAGGAATCTGAGCACAGGCAGGGGCAGGGAAAGGGGCAGGAGCTGAGGCAGGAGCTGGGGCAGGAGCTGGGTCCCGGGCAGGAACCGGAGCACAGGCAGGGGCAGGCGGAAGGGGCAGCAGTTGCTGGGGCAGGAGCTGGGTCTGGGGCAGGAGCAGGGTCTGGGGCAGGAACAGGAGCTTAGGCAGGGGCAGGGGAAGGGGCAGGAGGTGGGAAAGGAGCTGTGTCCAGGTCAGGAACAGCAGCACAGGCAGGGGCAGGGGAAGGGTCAGGGTCTCTGGCAGGAGTAGAGGAAGGGGCAGGAGCAGGAGCAAGAGTTGGAGGGTAGGAACAGGAGCACAGGCAGGGGCAAGGGCAGTGGCTCTGGCAGGCGCAGTGGTAGGAGCTGGGTCTGGGGCAGGAACAGGAGCACAGGCAGAGCAAGGGGCAGAAGCAGGGCCAGGATTCGGGGCAGGGGCAAGAACAGGAACACAGAGAGGGGCAGGTGTGGGGGCAGGAGCAGTGCTGGGCTCAGGGGCAGGCTCTCCGTGGGCAGGTTCTCCAGCAGGCTCTTCCTGCACAGCTTCAGGCTCTCCGTGGGCAGGTGCCAGGTCACCCGCTGGCTCCTGGTCTGCTGAAGTCCCTGCAGGCACCACCCCTCCCTCTAGAGCCTCTGAAGAGGTTGGAGCTGGCTCTAGTTCCTCAGATGGTGGAGCAGCTGTGAGAGAAGAAACGCTCACCCATGTGCCTTCCTCTCCCTGTGCCTTTGCAGAGACAGAACCCAGCCCAGGGCCTCCCAGAGAAG
>NW_023186592.1:0-225 GCF_002007445.2 Ailuropoda melanoleuca | reverse complement strand
TCTCCCCAACTGCAGTCCACCCACTGGGTGCTCTGAGCCCGGTCCTTGCTTCTGGACCCACACCAGCCTCTGGGGGCTCTTCCCTGTGGGACTGGCACCAACCCATCCCCACATACCACATGCACCCAGCCCCAGCCTTCTCACCCTTGGGTTTGGCCTCCGTGGGCTCTGGCTCCTGGATCACACTCACTGAGTGAATGGCTACTGGGGACAGTGGCCTGGGTG
>NW_023186591.1:0-1550 GCF_002007445.2 Ailuropoda melanoleuca | reverse complement strand
CTAGAACACATATGTGGGTTCCCCTGCTTAGAGAGCTCTGATCTATCCTGTAACCACTCATCTCATTTTATCGCATATTGTAAAACTTACCAGGAAGAGATTAAATCTCCTACATTTTCAAAAAAAATTGAGATGACCTATTAGTCTACTGAATAGAATATTACAAACAAGCTGCACTGTCTTCTTAAGACAATGGGTGTGTTTTTACTGGTGGTAATACACGATCTTTGAATACATTGGGCCAATACTGTTTCCCAGTTTTAGATAGGCAAGCATCATTTCACTTTTAGGAGACCATATGTCAAAGATAGATCATTCGCTATCATGATAAAATGGAAATGGTATGTTATTTGTTGAGCATTAAAGGTGATGAGCACTACAGGGGTTTCTGATGAAATGAGGAGTCATTGAATAATTCTGAACATTATTCACTCATTGTTTTTTTTTCTCTCTCTCCCTCCCTCTCTTTTCCCAAATCTGGCTGAAAAACCTATGCATTCATTTTCCATTAAATTCAGGCTGCTTAAGAAGTTCACATTGCATTCTCAGTAGTAATGGATATATAATTGTGTTGCTGATGCAAGTAAAACAGACAAGGGATAAGCAGGCCTGATGGCAATTTTTTCTTTGTTTCTGCTAAAAGTTCTCTGGGCTATCCCCACTCTGAGTTAAAATCAGATGGTACCATGGGAAATCAAAAAGAAGTGAAACAAAAACAGTTTCCTAACATACCTACCAGTAAGCATCACAGTAGAAAGAGGCCTGACTTTGAAATCGGACAAACCTAGGTTACAATACTGGAACCTCCATTATCTTAGAAGTCTAGAGGAGAAAACCTCACAGAGCCCCAGTTTTCATATTTGTACTAGAGTAATAATAACATCTACCTCATAGGCTTATTGTGAAGGTTAAAAAATGAGGCAACATATGTGAACTTCTGAGCACATAGTAGGTGCATGCAAATGGGAGTTCCTAAATAAAATATATTAATTTATTCTCAACCAATGTATCTTCACTTAGACTCTAATCCATCAGTTTAAAATAAATTTCCACAGACTTTTTCTTCCTTAAGACTTCATGTTTTACTTATTATTACTATTATTATTTCATTATCATTTTTATTATTTTAATTTTTCAGCATATAATGTGCTGGAGTAGAGTTGACTAGAAACTACAATCCTGACATTTCAGAGAGAATAGCTGTGGGTGAGCCACTCATCTACAAAGGTCATTGGCTCACACAAGAACAGTAAATTGCTATCTTCAACTGGGATTTTTCCTTTTAGGGTCTTGGAACATAAATAAAACATCGAATTTAAATTGTTGAGCAAAAGAAGTCAAACACAAAAGAGTATATTCTGCATGAATCCATTCATATAAACCATAAAGACAGGCAAAACGAATATAAGCTGTTAGAAGTCAGGAAAATAGTAAAAATGGTAACCCTGGGTGGAAGGTGAGGGGTGGTTAGTGGGTGTCTGATTCTTTTTTTTTTTTTAAAGATTTTATTTATTTATTCGACAGAGATAGAGACAGCCAGTGAGAGAGGG
>NW_023186590.1:0-828 GCF_002007445.2 Ailuropoda melanoleuca | reverse complement strand
GTCTGCTCCCTCCCCCTGCACCCTCCACCCCATTTAATGTGGCTCCCCCAGCAAAAGAGGTCAGGCTCCCTTTCCCCACAGGGGAGATGGCTCCTGGGCCAGAGCCCCTTCCTGGCTACACACCAGTTGCCTCTTCCTCCACAACTCCCTCCCTACCTCTTCCCTGTCCTCCTTCCCTCCATTCCTCCACACCTCCCTCCCTCCCTCTTCCCTGACCTCCTTCCCTCCATCTCAGCCCAGGACTCCCAGATGCTCTTCCATGGAGATTTCTGGATCTGGACTCCTGACCACAGGCCTCCTGACACCCCTGCCCCCACGCTGCTCATTCTGTGTCTCTGGCGTGTTAGGGTGGCCATGGGTAAATCTGACCACTCTCCTGCTCCTTTGGGCTAGTCCACACCAAGGCTGACTGCCCTCTAGCTTGCTCATGGCCTTCACCCCCAGCGTCCTGTGTTCTCTGTCTCCCTTGGACCCTGCCCCTGCCTCGATAGTGAGGCCCCTCCAGTAGGCCTGCTCCTTAGATCTCCACCTGCACTCCNGCTCAAACTCTCCTGACTTCTGAAGAACCTCACCTTCCAAATAGAAAAATCCAGTGTTTCCCTTCCTGTTCCCTGGCTTCCAGTTTTCTAATCCCTCCTCTCCTATTGCTCTCAGAACCTGGTGTTGGTCCTTCTTATGTCCCTGAGCTTCCAGATCCTTCCAGAAATTCCTGGCCAGTATCTCAATATCTCCCTGTTGGTTTTCCTCTGCCTGGCATGTCAGGAATCTATTTGTAACATTCAGACCTTTATAGAAAGTAAAGGGCTTTCACACTCATCACCTTGTCGC
>NW_023186589.1:8623-8846 GCF_002007445.2 Ailuropoda melanoleuca | reverse complement strand
GGCTCAGGCTAAGAGCCGAGGGCAGGACAGGCGGTCAGGCCTGGAGGCCAGGAGGGAGGGAGGGACGGGGAAACAGAGGAGAGACAGAGACAGAGCAAGAGACCTCACAGTCCTAGAGTCCAGGGCAGGGGTGCTATGGGGAGGGGGAGGCAGGGGAGCCTGCAGGCTGGGCCTCCATCCATGCAGCAGGAGTCTGGCCCCTGCTCGAGCGCGCACACACACA
>NW_023186589.1:0-261 GCF_002007445.2 Ailuropoda melanoleuca | reverse complement strand
AAACGCTAGACCGAAGGTGGCGGGCCTGGGCCACCTGCTGTCTTTCCAGGAGGAGCCCCCCGGCCCCGGTCCCCACCAGGGCTGTCGGTGGCACAGGCTCGGCCAAGGGAGACAGGACGTGGGTCCAGATGGGAGTGGCTCAGACCGTGCAAGCCACACCGAGTACAAAAGGTCACCTAAATGCCAGCGCGTCCTGAAATGACCACGTGGCAGGGCCCCGGGAATGTCGCAAGCCGCGGAGCAGCTGTGTGAGTTCTGGCA
>NW_023186588.1:0-873 GCF_002007445.2 Ailuropoda melanoleuca | reverse complement strand
GAAAAATACAAATTATAAGAGAAGAGTATGAGCAATTATATGCCAACAAATTAGGCAATCTGGAAGAAATGATGCATTCCTGAAGACATATAAACCACCAAAACTGAAACAGGAGGAAATAAAAAACCTGGACAGACCCATAACCAGCAAAGAAATTGAAGCAGTAATCAAAAATCTCCCAACAAACTAGAGTCCAGGGCCAGACGGATTCTCAGGGGAATCCTACTAAACATTTATTTTTTTATAATAATTTTTTATTATGTTAGTCACCATACAGTACAACCCTAGTTTTTCATGTAATGTTCCATGATTCATTACTTGCATATAACACCCAGTGCATCATGCAATACGTGCCCTCCTTAATACCCATCACCGGCCTATCCCAATCTCCCACCCCCTCCCCTCTGAAGCCCTCAGTCTACCAAACAATTAAAGAAGAATTAATACCTATGCTTTTGAAACTATTCCAAAAAATAGAAATGGAAGGAAAATTTCGAAACCCATTCTATGAGGCCAGCATTACGTCCAACCCAAAACCCAGAGAAAGACCTCACTAAAAGAATTACAGACCAATACTCCTGATGAACATGGATGCAAAAATTCTCACCAAGATACTATCTAATAGGATCCAGCTGCACATGAAAAGGATGATTCACCATGGCCAAGTGGTATTTATTCCTGGGCTGCAAGAGTGGTTCAACGTCCACAAATCAATCAATGTGATATATCAGGTTAATAAAAGAAAGGACAAGAACATACGATACTCTCAGTAGATGCAGAAAAATCATTTGACAAAATACAACATTCTTTCTTGATAAAAACCCTCCACCATGTAGGGAATAGAGGAAACACACCTCAATATCAGAAAAGCTA
>NW_023186587.1:0-2608 GCF_002007445.2 Ailuropoda melanoleuca | reverse complement strand
TGTCACCATACAACACTATTACAATACCACTGACTCCATTCCCTCTGCTGTACCATCCCCCACTCTCCTCCTCTCTAGCAACCATCAGTCTGTTCTCTGTATTTATGGGTCTGGTTCTGGTTTTTGCTTGTTTGCTTTGTTTTTTAGGTTCCACATATAAGTGAAATCATGTGATATTTGTCTTTCTCTGTCTGACTTATTTCACTTAGCATAATACCCTTTAGGTCCATCTATGTTGTCACAAATGGAAAGACCCCAGTCATTTTTATAGCTGAGTGATATTCCATTGCATATGTATACCACATATTCCTTATCCATTCATCAATCTCAGTGGACACTTGGATTGCTTCCATAGCTTGGCTATTGTAAGTAAGGCGGCAATAAACATAGGGTTGCATGTATCTTTTTGAATTAGTGTTTTCATTTTTTGTTGCATAAATACCCAGAAATGAACTGCTGGATCATACAGTAGTTCCATTCTTAATTCTTTGAGGAACCTCCATACTGTTTTCCACAGTGGCTGCACCAATCTGCATTCCCGCCAACAGTGCACAAGGGTTCCTTTTTCTCCACATCCTTGCCGACACCTGTTATTTCTTGTCTTTTTGATTCTAGTTGTCTGACAGGTGTAAGGTGACATCTCATCATGGTTTTATTTTGCATTTTCCTGGTGATCAGTGATGTTGAGCATCTTTTCATGGGTCTGATGGCCATCTGTATGTCTTGTTTAGAAAAATGTCTACTCAGGTCCACTGCCCATTTTAATTGGATTATTTGTTGGTTTTTCCCTGCTATCACCATATTAATTAAACCAGTAAGAAACCTCAAAATAACTGTCTTAGAAATAGAAGGATATTTCCTGAACCTTATATATGTTTATTGTTACACACGCAGAACAAATATCTTAATAGTGAAATAATAAAAATATACTTGTAAATAAGACAACGGTGCCATCTTCTACCACTCCTATTTAATATTGCAGTCATTCTAGTCAGGACAATAGAATAAAAAAAGAAATACTAATGAACAATATATGATATTAGAAAAAATTGTTATTATTTAATTCAAGTCAATTGTATAAAATTGACTATTCAGAAAATGCAGAGAATCAACTAGAATATATTAGAACTAATACTAGAACTAAGTAAGGTGGTCAAATTTTAAAAAATAATTAAGATTTTATTTTCCAGTAATAATTAATGAGAAAATCAAATAGGGAGGAAACGATTTACACATGAAATAAGCCAATCTGTAGATAACTTGCAAATAAGCCTAACAATAATGTGAAAATTCTCTATAAAGATAACTTTAATAAAATGAATGTACAAAAATCTTGATGGCAAGGAATATAACGACTAAGATGATTTCCTACAAGAAGAATGCCTCTCCCTGAAGTAAGTGCACAAAGTGAATGTTTTTCTAATCCTAATCTTAACATAATCTTTGAAACATTTGACAACCTGATCTTAAAATTTGCTTAGAAGATAAGAGGTACAAGAAAAAACAATTTTTTTGTGAGGAGAAATACAAGGTAACTTACTTTTCATGGAGGTATTATTTATAGGGAGTGAAATTCAGAGAATCTAAGTGTACCTTTGGACAAGTATTGACAAAGAATCTACCCAGGTAACCTACACCCCGATCAAGCTCTAGACGTTTTCCAGAAAGCCTCAGAAGGCTTCCTCAGGGCGTTTTCAAGACATCCCTCAACCCCTCCAGAGGAATCAGTATTGTGCTATCTATCATCATCAATTAGGTTTGCCTCTTCTAGAACATCAGAAACATGGATTCATAGAGTATTTGCTCTTCTGTGTCTGGCTTCATACATAACGTTTTTGAGATTCAGCCTTATTGATGACGTAACAGTAGCTTCTTTTTATTGCTGTGTACTATTCCATTGCGTAATAGCCAGTTTCTCTACTCTTCCGTTGAAAAACATTCAGGTTGTTCCAGTTTGGGGCTCTTTCTCTGGAGGGTCTCTAATCTGTTCTTTTGATCTTCAGTCTATCCTTACATAGAGACTGAGAAGGCTGGGGAGTGCTGGATGCTCTGAGAGGCCATGCTTTCTCTATGAAAACATGCTTTCTCTATGCAGATGTAAAAAGCAAGCAGTGATATGCTAACAGAGGCAAACAACTAAGAAACCGCATCATATCTTTTTTTTCTAACATGTATTACTTCCCTAGATTCACCAACCACGTATGATGAAAATGATGACAATCCATAATAATAATAGGGCAACACATAATTCCCTTCCTTTCAGTCCTTTCTTATGCATTAGTAAGCTGAAGGTAGAGATTCTTGGAAGAATGTGCAGTTATCAAGGAGTAACATAAAAACAGTTGACTTAATTTGGTACAGCGTTTCCCATGTTCTGGTAAGAACAAAATATATACAACATATGATATGCAATACAGATTGTGTAATTTTAGAGATTTCACTATAAATTCTCATATTTGCATTCAATACCAGCATTGCGCAATGTAAGGAAGAATGATAAAGTCCATGCTAATAATGTAACATTTTAATTTCTCCTTACTTAGAATGACATCAAATAGCAAATAAAAGCACTATGACAAATGGAGAGACTACAGAAGAAAGGGAAAAA
>NW_023186586.1:0-549 GCF_002007445.2 Ailuropoda melanoleuca | reverse complement strand
TTTTCTTTGCCTCTTCACTAAAATTAGACAAGTGGTAGTTTCTACAATAAGTATCAATGATATTAATTAATTAATTAATTAACTTTTAATTAATTAATCGTTAATTAACTTTTAATTAATGATATTAATTAATAACTTTTGTTCTGAACCATATCAAGAACTATTGGTTCTCTTNAACTATTGGTTCTCTGTTACAATAAAATCCATGGGCTTACCTTATTTTCAATGGATAGTTTACCTATGCACAAGTTTCTCATGATGGGCCATTTCAAAAATATTGATTCACTGTGGGGCACCTAAGTGGCTCAGTAGGGTAAACATCTGACTCTTGATTTGGGCTCGGGTCATGATCTCAGGGTCATGAGATCGAGCCCTGCATCAGGCTCTGAGCTGGGCATAGAGTCTGCTTAAGATTCTCATTCTCCTCTCCCTCTGCCCTCTCCTCTCTGCCCTCTCTCTCTCTCTCTCTCTCTCTCAGTCTCTCTCTCAAAAATAAATAAATAAATTTTTAAAAATAAAAAAATATTGCTTCACTGAATCCTGCAGATC
>NW_023186585.1:0-1293 GCF_002007445.2 Ailuropoda melanoleuca | reverse complement strand
ATATATAGAGACCTTTCTGTCCACAAAGTTATTTAGACTCTGAGAGACTCTCTAATTATCATTCAATTTTGAAAGCCAACACTATTTCAAAAAGAAAAAAAGAAAAAAAAAGTCACAAATCTATAGCCCCATTTTTTCCTTAGATGTGTGTATTAGAATATAAATTCGAAACTCTGAGAATTTAGAAAAGACAAGAAAAAATGCATGAGGAACTTGAAAGACAGAATTGGTTTTCTGATATGATTCAGTTTAAATCCCTGGGATAACAAGCAAACNAAAAAAAGAAAAAAAAAGTCACAAATCTATAGCCCCATTTTTTCCTTAGATGTGTGTATTAGAATATAAATTCGAAACTCTGAGAATTTAGAAAAGACAAGAAAAAATGCATGAGGAACTTGAAAGACAGAATTGGTTTTCTGATATGATTCAATTTAAATCCCTGGGATAACAAGCAAACCATATTGATACTCTTTTATCATAAAGAATCCATTTGGGGATGTTTATTAACGCTGTCTTCTGGTTGGCATTTGAAACTATTAAAATAAACACTCCTGTGATTATTGCAATTTGAAATATTACTTTGTCAAATTGTTAAACCTGAATTTATAGCACAGGTGTTAATGAGGCATGAAAACTTTTCCAACCTGATTTGCAGTTGCAAGATTTTCATATTTTATAGCAGTGCAGTTTTTTCTTAAGTTTACATAATGCCAAAGAAAAGAACACTGTCTTTGCCAGTATATACTCTGTATTAGATTATCAAAATAATAATTCAGGGGATGATCTGGAAATAGTAAATTGGTTCTAGAATAGATAGAACACAATAGGAAAAACTAAAATCTTGTGACCTCTAAAGGGCCTTTCACAATTGGCAAAAATGAATGCAGTTGCTAATATCCAACCTCAGGAATGCACATTCCTTCCCCTAAAATGAAGTAAGAATAGAGTCGGCCTTTGAGACAATAAAAGATCTTTTCTCCTTCACTGAAGCTATATTCTTGGCATAATTGTGCTGTGGCATATACTCTCAATTAAGCAATAAAAGTTAAGCCTACAGCAACATTTAAAATCATGTTAATACATTTGTCCCCAAATTCTAAATTCAGCATAAATCTAACAGAGCATATTATTTAAAATCTGACTTGAATAACATAACAAGACCAATTTTCTTAGCCAAGTTGACAAGTACATTTATAAAATATTATCTTTATCTCTTTAAAATATATGGCTTTTGAAGCTAAATCAAAAATAAAATAGGGGCACCTGGGTGGCTCAGTCGGTTAAGCATCTGCC
>NW_023186584.1:0-612 GCF_002007445.2 Ailuropoda melanoleuca | reverse complement strand
GGGAGAGAATGAGAGAGAAACTCAAGCAGACTTTCCACTGAGCCTGGAGGTGGACTGAGGTCTCTATCTCAGACCCTGAGATCATGACCTGAGCTGAAATCAAGAGTCGGTTGCTTAACAAACTAAGCCACCCGGACACCTCATCTTTCCCTTTTGTGTTGTTTTCTTACGTTTTCTCAAATGATCAAAAAATACTATGGACTAAGGAAAAACGATGTATTATTTAAAATAAGCACATGCTTGGGGGCGCTTGGGTAGCGCAGTCGTTANCAGTCGTTAAGCGTCTGCCTTTGGCTCAGGGCGTGATGCCTGTATTCCGGGATCTAGTCCCACATCGAGCTCCTCCTCTGGGAGCCTGCTTCTTCCTCTCCCACTCCCCCTGCTGTATTCTCTCTGTCACATAAATAAATAAAATCTTCAAATAAAAATAAGCACATGCTTGATCAAAATGCATTTGATGATTTATTCAACAAATATTTATGGCTAGAGATGATTAAAAAGATAACTCCTATTCTTAATTTAACCTTCATCAAGTTACTTGAAACTCAAGACTCAAATAATAAACTCACCTATCGCAAAGGACTATTGTGAGGATTTTTGAGAAAGATTTAA
>NW_023186583.1:0-900 GCF_002007445.2 Ailuropoda melanoleuca | reverse complement strand
TTATCTAACCTAAGGGACTCTTTACATGTTTGAAATTCCCAAGTATTAAACTTGAGAGTAGCATTTTTTTTCTTCAATTCTGCAGATGCGGCTCCAGAGAGAAAACCCCAGTTTTCTTCCAAATTAGAAAGAGGTTCTACATTTTCTCAGCATTTCATACACTGAAGTTAGACGCTGTGACACTTACAAGCCCTCTGAAAAACTGTGTGTAAAAAAAGTAATGCTTTGGGCCACTTAGGTGGCTCAGTCAGTTATATGTCCAACTCTTGATTTCTTCTCAGGTTATGATCTCAGGGTTGTGAGATAGAGACCCATGTTGGGCTCCGCCCTCAGCTGAGGGAGCCTGCCTCTTTTCCTCTCCCTCTGCCCCTCCCTCCTTCAAAAAAATAAGTAAATCTTTTATTGTTGTTGTTTAGTAATGCTCCGTATTCTAGTAACTTGATGTTACTCTTGGCCTCTTGGCCATCTCCGTCCTCCCAGGGTGTACTGCCTCACTCTCCGTTCCTGGGTATCCCAGGGAACCTTCTTATGTGTGCTCACAAAGAAGTCCCATTGGAAACAGACCCACTGCCATTTCTCTTCTGCTCTGCAATCCTTAGGTGTCTGGTTCCTGACCCCAGTGGACCATTACAGTCACAGGGTACTTGAAAAACAGTATCTGTGCTTGGAGATAGTTTGAGTTAATTGGTCTGGGGTAAGGCCACAGGCATGAATATTTCCCCAGGTGATTTTTATGTGCAGCCTAAATTGACAACCAGTGCTTTAGTGTACTATCCAGAGGAATCTGGCCCCAGGGAGGCTGTGTGAATGTGTCTTACCTCTGCTGACCTACCAGTGTGTCTTTCCTGGGCATTGCTGGTTTCTTTTGCCAAATACTGCCCCTTCCCTTGGCCTGACCAC
>NW_023186582.1:0-1558 GCF_002007445.2 Ailuropoda melanoleuca | reverse complement strand
GTTGCTAGTTTAGAGAATTACCACTGGTTTTTGTACATTGACATTGCATCTTGTAACCTTGCTAAACTTATGAGTTCTAGAGGCTTTTTTGTAGATTCTTTGAGATTTTCTACATATGTGATCATGTCATCCANTTTCTACATATGTGATCATGTCATCCGTGAATAAAGACAGTTGTATTTCTTCCTTTCCCATCTATATTCCTTTTATTTCCTTTTCTTGATTCATTACACAGACTAGGAACTCCAATACAGTGTTGAATAGGAGTATGACAGCAGACATTCATTCCTTGTTCCTGATATGAGGGGTAAAGCTTTCAGTCTTTCACTATTAAGTATAATGATGGCTGTTGGAGTTTTTGTAGATGTTCTTTATCAGGTTGAGGAAATTCCCTCTTTTTCTAGTTTGCTGAGAATTGTTTTGTATTATTATTACAAATGGATGTTGAATTTGGTAAAAACTTTTTGCCATGTTTACTGAGATAGTCATACATTTTTTTCTTTAACTCTGTTGATATGGTGAATTTTATTGACTAGTTTTTGAATGTTGATTTAACCTTTCATTTCCTAGATCATGCTCAGCTGGTCTTTTTTAAAATTTTTAAGTATTTTATTTATTTATTTGACAGAGAGAAAGACAGAGAGAGAGGGAACACAAGCAGGGGGAGTGGGAGAGAGAGAAGCAGGCTTTCCGCTGAGCAGGGAGCCCTATGCGGACCGATGCCAGAACCCTGGAATTATGACTTGAGCTGAAGGCAAATGCTTAATGACTGAGCCACCCAGGCACCCTTCAGTTGGTCTTATATATTGCTGGATTCCATTTTCCCATATTTCGTTGAGGATTTTTTTTTTTTTTGCATCTGTGTTCTCAAGAGTTATTATTCTGTTGTTTTCTTCTAATGCCTTTGTCTGGTTTTGGTATCAGAATGAAGGTGTCTTGGGGTGCCTGGGTGGCTCAGTTGGTTAAGCGTCTGCCTTCAGCTCAGGTCATGATCCCAGGGTCCTGGGATTGAGTCCCACGTTGGGCTCCCTGCTTGGCGGGGAGCCTGCTTCTCCCTCTCCTGCTCCCCCTGCTTGTGCTCTCTCTCTCTCTGACAAATAAATAAATAAAATCTAAAAAAAAAAAGAATGAGGATGGCTTGATTCAATAAGTTGAGAGGTCCTCCCTCGTTTTCATTTCCTAGAGACGTTTGTGTAGAGCTGGTACTATTTCTTCTTTAAAATATTTTGTAGTATATAGCATTGAACCCATCTGAGCCCAAAGTTTTCTTTCTTAGAAAAATGTCAAATATGAATTCAATTTCTTTAAGACCTAGGACCGTTCAGTCATTTGTTTCTTCTTGAGTGAGCTTTGGTCATTTGTGTCTCTCAAAGAATTCACCCGTTTTATCTAAATTGTCAAGTCTAGAAGCATAATGTTATACATGACCATATTCCCTTCTTGTCCCTTAGGTGTTCACAGCATCGGCAGTGATGTTCTCTCTTTCACTCCTAATATTGGTAATTTGAGTTCTATCTTATATCCATGGTCATTCTGGCTAAAGGTTTATCAGTTTTAT